>NC_056725.1:1314047900-1314265400 GCF_019279795.1 Protopterus annectens | reverse complement strand
TGTGTGTGTGTGTGTGTGTGTGTGTGTGTGTGTGTGTGTGCATACGTGCATGTGTGTGTGTGTGTGTGTGTGTGTGTGTGTGTGTGTGTGTGTGTGTGTGTGTGTGTGTGTGTGTGTGTGTGCAATATAATGCCCTGCCTAAACAGCACTGTCTGGTTAAGTAACATAGAGTCACACAGAAACAAAACGTATACCTTAGCTACAGGAAGCAGGAGCCTTAATCCTTCATTGACTTCCTTTTTTGTAGTTGGTAAATCACTAAGTATTACAATCAATCAATGCCATTCCTTAAATTTTCATAGTTTTTAGAGTTTCACAAAATACATGTTGATTCAAAACCAGATGTTCTGTCAAATTTTAAATGAATTTAGAGTAATCTGCTCTTACCTGCTTTCAGTTCTGCAGAACATCTTTCATTTTGCCTCATATTTATGTCCTGTCCTTGATCGAGTCACTTAACCAGACTCCTCAAAAGTTTCCTACAATGTAGTAGGTCTACTAACTACATATGAACTAGATTAGTTATGCTGTAAAGGAAGAAAGTCAATTGTAATAAATAGGAGCATCATCACATGAGCCAAGTTCTTTGGATATGGTTTCCTAGTTCTGTTGAATGTTGACAGTGCGTTTATTATTTAACTGTGAAAAAACTGGTCAGCATGAAGTCTATGAGTTTAATCATAGTCGGATTTAGGCACCAGCAAACACTGCTGTTGCTGGGGGCCCCCAAACACAGCAAGTTATCTTACCTTGATATTTTGTAACATCTGTCAAACAAACAAAAGCTAATACAGCAACTGTGTATACTTAATAAACCAGCTGGTAATAACTCTTCTTTATATTGCCTTTAAAATTCAAAGATATCTCTGGGTATATTAACAGTGTTTTATCAAGTAACAGGCTTCACAATTCCATTAAATATTTTACCACTTACAATGCCCCTAGCTTAGTTAAACCCTGCTGGTGGACGTTCTCTCCACTAACTAACATAGCCATCTTTAGGTATGGTACCTGCAATACCTTTGGCTTGTGGGGGGGGGGGGTGTCAATCATCATTGATTTTGTGGGGAGCCCCACAAAATCTGTTGCTGGTTGGGGAAAAATGAGGAGCAAAAAAAAATGTTTTTCGTGATTATACTCTTTAACCTGAACGGGGCTGTGATATGGTCATAATAGGATAAAGCTAACAATGAACATGAGCAAGGTAAGAGTTAGAGAAGTCAACAGCCCAGAGTGACTGATCTCAGTGCAAACCTTGGATTTTAAGAAGCGCTGATGCTTCTAATGTTCAGGGATGGTTTTCCTCTTTCTGAAAGTTTTATAAATACTGGCAGAACACCAGATACTATAACTCTGAACTTCTTTGCTGAAGAATTCAGCCAGTGCCACAAATAATAGCAGAATAAATGCTCAAAATCAGAAACACATCTTAAATATTACTTTAATTCACTTATAAAGTTAATAGAATACTACCTTTTGCATTAACATGCATGTTTCTGGACAATAAGCATAAACTCTGTCTGGATTTATTGACCATCTAATAATCCTGAATGATTTATCAGCAAATCAAACATTTTACGATGGACAGAGCAAAATTATGAACAGAATCTGTGAAATTAGAGAGGGTGACAGGTATGCATTACTCCTCAGTGAGGTAAATAAAAGTGGCTTACCCCTGCTGTTGTTTGATGACTGCTAAACAGCAGTCACTAATCTGGTGTTGCAGTACCATTATTGCAATGTACTGCTATTTGCTGAAATAAGTACAAAACTGGTATTGTTATGGCTTGTGTGTGTCTAAAAAATATCACTGATTTTATCTGTGCACATATCAAACAATGCCAGGACATATACATTATTATTCCAGGTATCAATAGAAAATGCAGATAACAGATAATTCTATTTCATTTTAATGGTATGGCATAAAATATCTTACAGAACATTCAGACACTTAGATCTTCTAGGCGCCCAGTGTCTCCCACTCCCCAGACTGTATAAATGGATTCACGGGGCTCCCTTAATTATCCTTGACTCTGTGGGGGCCCCAAAAAAGACGTTTCTGGTTTGAGAAAAATGTATTAATTGTCTTATTATACTATTTAACCTAAACAGGGCTGTGATAGAAATACATCTTCTAGCTCCATAATAGACTAGATACTTACCAACTCCCCCACCTTTACCACAACCCTACTACTCTGCCAGACCAACTTAGTGATCACCTCCCCACCTCTGTTCTCAGATTCACCACCCAACCCCCCAAACCTTATCTATATCGGAACTGCCATACACTCACCAATTTTAATCTAACACAATTCAACTCAAATCTATCTTCCATTGACTAGTCCTTCCTAAAAAATATCCCACTAGATGATGCAGTTAGCAGTTCCTGAATACCCTTAACTCCCTTGCTCCTTCTAGAAGGATTCGAATAAAATCCAATCATGCTCCATGGCTCTCCAAACAAAGTAAGTCCGTCATGCTCAACAAAGATAAAGCCTGGAAAGCCTGGACCAAAACCAAAGAATTGTCCCTCCTTCACCACTATAAGCACCGCAGAAACCTTTCTAGGAAACAAGCCAATGCAGATAAAAAGTCCTTCTACAACTCTGGCCAACTTACTTACAAATCAAACCCTCAGAAATTCTGGACTACAGTTAACAGAATTTTGTCCCCAGGCCATCCCTCAACACCCAGCCCCTTCCCCAACACAAGCCTCTAGACACAGCTACCCTTCTTAACAATCACTTTATCAATACTAATCAGCCACTCATCCCATCAAACTGTAAGACTACTCCCCTGTCTATCCCATCCAACCTACCTGACAATCCTCCTTTCTCTCTATATCCTGTCTCCACCTCCTATATAAGATCTTTTCTTTATAAACTCAAACCCTGCTCTTCCTCCACAGATAATCTACCACGACCTTCCTCAAACTAGCTGCAGACACCATAGCCTACCCAGTGTCCATATTAATCAACAGATCTATACAAGAATCCACTGTTCTCACTCTCTGGAAATCCTTTTTCACCATTCCTCTGCACAAAGGTGGCAATTCTACTTACCCTTCTAACTACCAACCCATAGCCATCCTATCCCCCCTCTCGAATATCCTTGAAAAATGTGTCCACTCTCAACTACTCAACTACCTGCTCCAACATAATCTCCTTACCCCCACCCAACACAGTTTTGTCCCCACCACAGCACAACTACTGCCCTACTATACTTTACCCATACCATTGCAGAGACCCTGGACAAAAATAAACTCCTATCCTGTCTCTTCCTTGACCTCTCCAAAGGCTTTGATACAGTCTTCCATTCCTTACTGCTATCTAAACTTGCTAATCTTAACCTATCTGCCTCCTCCCTCGTCTGGTTCTCTAGCTACTTAACTTGTAGGAAACAATCAGTAAGATGGCTCTCTTCTACTTCACCTTTTATACCTGTCCCAACAGGAGTTCCCCAGGGCTCCATCTTGGGACCCCTCTTCTTTAACATCTTTACTAATGACCTCCACACATCTTGTAAACAATCATCCCTCATCCAATATGCTGACGATTCTACCCTCATCTGTATCTTTGACAGCATCTCCGAACTTCATACTCTTACCCAGCAGACCTTCCTCTCTATTGAACAGTGGCTAACCAATAACCTACTGATCCTCAACCCCAAAAAGACCAAACTGGTAACTTTTTCTTCCCCACTCTCCCTCTTACCACAAATCCACCTTTACTATCACTTCCTCAAATAACACTACTATCAAACCTGATACTCAAACTAAACTTCTAGGAGTCATCATCGATGAACTGAAGTTTAATGCACACTTACTACACAGTATAAAAAAGACTCACCAGAAACTAGGTCTTCTATATCGAAACAAAAGATACCTAACACCCAATGCTAGACTGTCCCTTGCCCAAGCTTTTCGCCTTCCCTCCCTTCTTTATGCTGCCCCTATATTTACCCATATCCAAGCTACTACCTTAAATAAACTCCAATAAACTTACCACAAGATAGCTAGATTTGTCACAAACTCTTCATATAATGCACACCACTGCTTATCCCTTAACTCCCTACACTGGCTCGAATTCCCCCACTTATTGCAGTTATCTCAACTTCAAATGCTACACTCCCTTCTCTACAAACCTTCATTCTGCCCTGCCCTCTCTTCTCTCATCTCAATCTATTCTCATCCTCGTACTCTTCATACCTCTAACCAACTACTGCTACAAACCTACCTACCCAAAAAAACTATTGGCAAATACCTCTACAAATCCTCCATTGCCCAAGCCTGGAACAAACTTCCCAGGGACATCTGTTCCATCATTCACCCATCGCATTTCAAAAATAAACTCAAGGCTCACCTACTAAACTCTAAAATCTGTCCATGCCAAGCCCCAACCTGATAACTTTCCCCATCCCCTATGTCATTTACCCCCTTTTTTTCAACTGATTTGTCCAAATCATGCTAGTCATTTTTCTCCCCAAATCTCTGATACCTGCACTGATGAAACAAACCAGTAATGTAAATATGTTATTACACTGCTACCCTGTTATATAATACAAGTTTACTGCCTTTTAAATTTCTTCTTTTGATTTGTCCAACATATCTATTGTTAAACAATTGTGTTCATATTCAACACTGTATAACTTTTCTTTAAGTAATATCATCTGTTAGTGTAAACTGTGTGTGTAAAAGACCTACTTAGTGATTGTATAACTTCTGTTTGTAAATTGCTTGTGTTTCATGGAGCTTTTCTCCTCAAGTCTCCACTGAAAATGGGTCCCAAGCCCAGTTGGACTAACCTGGTTAACAAATGTCAGTGAATAAATATGACCCTGTTAGGATAAAGCTGATAATGACCTCTGCTCTCAACCGCACCCATTCTAAAACCAGCCCTGCTCAGATATGTGTGTTTACAGAAAGCTGCTGTAGGTTATATGGGGGTGGGGATGGGAGGCGGGAGATTGTGTGGTTATTACTTCTTTAATTTTCATCATAGTTGAATCTTAGAGGTGTGCACAGGAGTTCATTATAGCTTGTGTTGGGGCTGAGGACAGTGTGGTCATTGTTTCTTTTACTTTTCCTCACAGACCTCAGAGGTGTACAAAGGTTATTATACTTTATGTAGGGGCAGTATACTGTCTAGGAGCAACAAAGTAAAATACATTACTGTAATCATTTTTTTCACTCAATTTCCTCACCTTAATCTTAATTTCTGTTCAAGCCATCACTGATGAAAATGTTGTGTAAAAAGAAAATAAGCTTTAAAATGCAGATCGGAGCATATAGAAAGTTACGGCTTACTGAAAAAGTTGAAGATTAAAATAAAATGTGAGAAAAGGAAGAAAAAAGTAATGTGCATGGTGTGGGGAACCCAAGATGGGAGGAAACATAGGGGAAGACTGGAGGGTGTGTGTGTGGGGGGGGTGAAACAGTAGGTCTAAGGCTCCATTTTACACAAGTCCAGACCTGTACATAGAGTTGTAATGTATCACTGTTGCAACTAAATGCCAGTAACTGTAAATGCCCCTTTGTGAGATGGGCCAACATAGTGCTGTACACAGACCTGTTGTAATGTAAGAGCACTGCAGCTACAGATCAGTCTTTGCATACTACTCCTAAAAGTTTGCAGCATGAACTAAAGGTTTGCTTAAAAGGGGAGGCAGTGACAGGGTGACAGGGTGACATTTAGACAGGAAGTGCCTAGGGGGGCCCCAACTTGACATTTGCTGTGGGCCCCCAAAATGCTAACACCAGCCCTGAGTTTAATGTAAGTATTTTAACTATGAATACATTTTTAATTTAAACCAAAATAAACAGACAAACTGAGGAAAAACAAGAAAAGCAATGGATAAAGTACCCTCCAAGCAATATCAAAAGTAATGATATTGTAGTTTAATAAAGTAAGGTTAGCACATTTTTAATTTAGCTTGTTGCTGGAACATATGTGAAATGCCCTGTGCTTGGACTACAAACATCTGTCTTGGATTTAGAGCAGATGAGTAAAGCTATAAGCTGCTAATGAGCTGCTTCCTGTAGCACAGCATTTGATTCCCCTCAACTTTCATTTGTCTTTTATATAAAATTGATTGAGTTACTTCACCAGACAATGCATCTGGGCTGCTCCTGAAAAGTGACAATTATACCCAGTGGGATGTCCAGGATGTTAAAAAAATGTGTTATACATTTGTCTTTTGAATTCCTGTATCCTTCACATACCTGTTAATTAGGGTTGGCACCTACCCATTTTTTCAGACTATCTGGAAATCAAACTGGCTGTCCAGTGGTCTAGAAAGCACTGTACAAATGCCAGTATTCTGTTTTAAAACTGTCAGATTTGCTATACTTTTATTTTAAAAAAATCACACTTGCTAGGCAAACCAGGAAAAGAGGGCATTTCTCCAGTGCATGTAATGTTATGAAATATGTGGAAAGTGAGTGGGAAGAGGAGAGGAGATGGGCGAGGTTATGGGAGGTGCGAGGGCTGTGGCTTTGTCTGAATTCAGTCCCAGTGAAAGATGCAAGGGGTGTGGCTTTGGTCTGGTTTCAGCCCCAACAAACGTGGCAACCCTACTGATAATTAATACTTCACTATATGCTATTTGAGGGTGAATTCCAATAAGACTCTTGTAGTTTAGTGGGTTGCCAGATGCATTTTACTAAACTTGAGTTTCAAGGGAAGACAAGTGTACTGTTTCTTATGCTATTTTAATGAGAAAGTGTTCTGTTTTGCTTTGTTTAGAAAATGACTTTCACTATATTTTTTTGCAAAAATTGAATTAAGATTTTTAACTGAAATCCAAGTCTATGATAAGTGTAAGAGCAAAGAAGAAAATAATATGTACACTGACAAATTTGAACAGTGATTATGGTAAATGGGCAGAGACAGCCAAATCTTGATATAATGGTATAGCTGGTGTGGCATGATTCAGTACCCTACATAGGGCCCCGTTAGTCAATGATCTCACTCTGTTGACTCTGGATGTGTATGCTTTAACAACATGACCTTATTACCCATTCATTCTGGTCCAAGCTGTACTGAGTGATGACAGAAGGGTAGTTATTCTTAATGACAATGAAGATAAAGGGAAGGTCAAAAATGAGATGCAGGTATCCTGCAAGCATTTGAGCCCCCCCCCAAAAAAAAGAACAGCATTTTTAAGCAGTAATATTTCTAATTTTTGTATGACTGAGGTTATTGAACAAAAGCTGATGCAACATTTATATCATCTTTAAATGTTTTGCTTTATTCATTGCACTAAAGAATAAATTAATTTATTAAAGGGCCTGGATTGTGTAATCTAGTCTAAACATGTCACCTTTTAGTAATATATTTTTGCAGTTCCTTTTTTACAGCCTCCAGCAACTGCAAAGGGGATAACATTTGTCAGGTCATATAGTCTGCATTATTTGTAGTGATGATCAAAACCATCTGATCTTCCACATCCATTATGTTGTCATCTTTGCATTTTACTGTGATGTAGTTTTCTTTACAAGATCAGATTGTAAAGGATTTTTCCATTGACTTAAAACTGTTAGACTGTCAGCTAACACAGATAATACTAAAGCTCCAACATTTTAATGTTTCATCCTGTGGCAAGGGATCCAAAGTTTGAATATTTCCACTTTTGTTTACCTACTGTGTGACATCAAGCAAGTCACTTAACCTAAGTATGTTTTGGATCAATCAGAAATGTGGGCTAGGCTCCTTAATGGCCTCCTGGACAGCATTCAAATAACTATGAACCTGTTCTTGCTGTTGTTTGCCAGCCATTCCTTACTGCATAGTTGACTTAGTTCAGGAAATATTATGGTAATAGCACCAGCCCACCATTTTAATGCAACACAGGCTGTTTATTCTTCAGGGCAGTAGGCACTGCATTTGTTGTACATGAAATGCTGAAATGCAAAGTTGATTGCCAACAGCAACCTCTGCATTACTAATAGTTCTCTTTAATATGGAATTATTCAGATGACTTTTACTTCTGCAGAGATTGTGCATATTGACTTAACACGTTATCAGGCGGTTAATATTTATTATGCGCTCATAAATACCCTTCTGTTTAAAATATGCTACACTTAGCAAGGTCTTATGATATGATGCTGGTAATCTTTATATAATGTCATGTAGTTTATCCACAGCTAACAATAAAGTACTTCTAATCATAACAGTAAAGGGTATATACAATCAACAAAAGTGACTGCAACTGTTATTGGGGGTGGGGGGGTATCTGTGGATAAAAGTATCTTATAATCTCATCATTTGGTCCTTTTTAAGCAGTCTTTAATCTGGCTTTGCAAGACTATTGTGTGTGTGTGTGTGTGTATGTGTGTGTGTGTGTGTGTGTTTATGTGTGTGTGTGTGTGTGTGTGTGTGTGTGTGTGTGTGTGTGTGTGTGTGTGTGTGTGTGTGTGTGTGTGTGTGTGCGTGTGTGCGTGTGTGTGTGTGTGCGTATGTGTGTGCATATGTGCATGTGTGTGTCTGTGAATTAAGTTGGTATACTTTGGCCATTGTGCATTTGTGAAAAACAAATTTGAGACACGTGACTTTGGTCATTATTTTTATTTTTTGACACGAATATCTGGGAAGGATGCAGTCAACAATGTAGTTATAAGTGCAGGGTCTGGAGGATGACTGCTGATAAAAATAACTGGCCCTACTGAGTTAATAAAGTTAAAAAAGTCATTAGCCTAATTTTGCAGAACTAGTACAGATTTGTGTAAGAGCACATTGGAATACTTTACTGTGGTCATTTTTATCACAATCAGATGCGTGGTGTCTGCACAGTCTATAAAGTGGACATTATTGTTGAGCAAGGATAATGTTAGATTATAATGAAAGCAGTCTGAGTGGCCTTTTATGGTTGAAATGCTCTGAATGGTTACTTTTTTTCATTATTGGTTCATATATGTTTTTTAACTGTTAACTGGAAAAAAAAGATTCAAAACTACAAATTTAAAGGAAACTCTAACAAATGTTGCTGTATTAAACAAGTAATATAATTTGAACTAAATCAGGAAGGTGAATAAAAGAACACACACATTTATGCTCGGCCCTAAAAATGTGTGCTGTGGGGGCACAGTTTAAAAATAGCCTGGGGCCCACAATGCACTTAATCCACCACATAAGCTTCACATACAGAAAGTAAAAGTTTCTAACTTGGGAGCCTAGGATAGTAGTCACAAAATAAGAAGGCCTTTCAAACTTTAACAGAGATAAGGGAAGAACCACGTAAACCAGAATAAAAGTTAGAGATGCCTGCAAAATGTATTTGATGAAAGAACAACTAAACACCAGTCAGTGTCAACATGTTGTGAAAAAATAAGAAAGGACTAAGTGGGGAAGTGCTGTAAAGCAGTCAATATCTTTATTAGTCACCAGGACAGAAAAGCAGTCCATTTGTTCATGTAAGTTTTCACTGTACAAGACATGTGAGAGGATCAAGTGAAAAAGACAACTCTCTTAGTTAAAGCATAATCTAACTATCATTGAAAATGGAAAAGCCAGTCTGTCAACTTAAGAATATGAAGGTCTGGCTGAAGTCCATCTCAAGGGTGAGACAATAACATCCTGAAGGGACAAAGACAGACAGTCTTCTGTAAAAGGAATGTTTCCAGAAGAGGGAAACAAGTTTGTAAGGGAAAGATAAAGGCATCAGAGTGACCTTGAATCTGAAAAGTTTGATTTACTGGATGAATTTCATCATCACAAAAAAAGAAGGAAAGATATAAGGAGTCCATTTAGTCACTGATGGAGTAGAATACTTCTAGCCAAACCCCTTGGTTAAGAGATTAGGGAAAATGCAACATCTGGTATTTGTTGGAGAGGTAATAGATCATATATTGGAATGTAACATAGGTAAAAGATTATTTTTTGTAACCAAGGGGCTCTGCAACCATTTGTGGTACTTCAACAGACAAGAGCCAAATGTGTCCACCAGTAAACTGGCCTCCCTGAAATGTGTACACTGATAGAAAGTCCCAGTCAGCTTCAAAATGATTTCCCTCTGAACACATCAACTAATCCTCTCACCCTCTCTCTGTCACCAGTCAGACACCTTTTTCTTTCTCACATTATTTCCCTATGCTAATATGTGATGCTTCCCCCACACTGTAGATATCATTGCACATATATACATGTAAAACATAGTTCATTTCTGAGTGCCCTTACCTTACTTTTGCCATCTTTAGCACATTGTGGTCCTTTCCTTCACTAATTCATTCTCTTTTTCTTTTTCTCCCTTTGCTCTAGCCATCCTTCCATATCGTCCCTCATACTGTGTACTTTGTTAATACTGCTGTTACTGATTCATTACTATCTTCACACAACATTCTGTTTGTATTCATAATACCTCTTCTTAATTTGTTTGTCTACTGTCATTTATGTTTGTCTGGGCAGAGACTGAAATAAGTCTATTTAGATCACTGCTCTGTCCTGGCTACTAAATCAAATAACTACCTACCTAACTACCTACCTAACTAACTAACTAACTAACTAACTAACTAACTAAAGCATTGTGTCTTGAATGATCATCACCACCTTCCAAATGCCTCCCAGCACAGTATACAGGAATATGATCTTCCCTACTTACAGATGTGCTGCACAGCATCCCTGTTGTTAGACTGAATTGACATTATTTCTTGTGGAATGAAGTTTTGAAAGGCCAAATGAGACAAAATAACAGCTCTTATTTTCAGGACATTACTATGGGAGAGATTTGTCCATGTACTCTTGGCACACTGTAGTGCCACCTACCCCAGAGCAAATGTGTCTGTGTTCACTGCAGCCTAAGGAGTCTAAAGATGGAATAGACTTTCAAATTGAAGTTTGGAAAGGCCCAGTTACTACTATAGATACAATCAACAAGTTTTGAAATTTGAACTGAATAGGAGAGGTGATAAAGATGTTGAGGCCACAGGACCTAAATTGTCTAGTGATGGACCTACATATAGAACTTGGCATGAAGGTTCAAAAAGTGAAAGCTGTTGTGAGGCCTAAAGCTTGATATCAGTTTCTTATTGAATGTACTCACTGACTGAAATAATGTAACTGCATGAGGAAGGGAAAATATATTGTCTTGTATGGAAAAAAAGCTCAAAATTCCAGCTGCACTTGCACAGCTAGTTCCACTGGCATACAGAGATAATATCTAACTATGGACCAGTCAACCTAAGTTTGATTAGCAGCTTGCTCACCTGCTGGAGCTGGTCAGGAGAGAGAGAAGAATGATAAGACATTGTTGGCTCATCTCTTCCACATGGGAAAGTTGTGGGGAACATGCTGTGGGTACAGACATATCACAAGCCCTGGTAATACTACTGGTGCTGTAATAAGAGCCATCCGGACAGTAAATGGGCAGGCAAAGATCAATGGCTCATCACATAGACTGGTGTGTTCTTACCATGGTACCATTGCATGCCCACCTAGATGAAGTCAGCCCTGCATGATAATGGGAGGTAGGCCTTAATGGAAATACTCAGCTGGTCACAATATGACAGCCTCAGTACATCTGCTCCTCATCTCATATCTGCAAGGGCATTCACAGTCTGATTTCTGACAAGTCCTTCAGAATAGAGAAATGAGACCCACAAGGCAAAGGAACATTCTAGATCCCATAGATGCAGTGACCCATGGAAAAACAACAAATTGTGGAGGAAGCAAAAAAAAAACCTTAACATATTGTACTACCCAAAGTTCACCTTGTGAAAGACAAAAATCAAACTGGGAGTAAGAGTAACTTTGCATGTTTGACTATTACAGTTTGAGCACAGGCTCCCTCTTCTAAACTGCATCTACTGAACCAGGGAGTGTGCCACATGGGGAATATATTAGATACCTTTAATTGTTGAACTGGAGCTAAATACTTGGGGACTAAAATGAGATGAAAAAGAAGGGTTCACCACCTGTAATGACTTTCTCCAACTTGAACAATTTGGAAAATTCTTTGACTTCCTGACAATTTTGATATGGAAGAAGGCAGGACACTTCCAGTCTTCTTATGACAGACAAGGAAGGACTAACAACATTTTGACCATTTCAAAAGCCTTTTGAGGTGAACCACTGAGTCATAAAATGGGTCAGATATCTTTTATTTTTTTTTTTTGGCACCAAGAAAGATCTGAATTAAAATCCTAAGCCTTCCTGATCTGGTAGAAACTTATGGATATTTTTGAGGAGCTTTAATTCTTTCCTTGCCACTTATAGTACTGTAACTGTTCTATTAATTTACCACTGCCCTGTTTTTAGCACTATTAATACTTACTATATTCTACTAAACTGCTACTGCCCTGTTTTCAGCTCCTATCCCCTGTCAGCACTCTGCATCCTTCTAATTGCACACACACAGTGCCTTATGCCAGTGCCGCCTTACCTCTGAGCTAATTCTCAGCTTCACTGATATCTTTTTGCTGGCTTTCTTCCTTCTCTTTGGCTCTATTCACTCTGCCATGCGGGCTCACACCGCTCCCCTATCCTGCCCCCAATTCTCACCCGCCCCCACTACTCCCACTTTTATTTCAACCACTCCCCACCCACTCAAGACAACCATCCAATCAAAGCCTTCCCCTCTTTCCCCCCTTCTTTCACCTACAGTAATTAAATGCATCACTAATTATATACATCACTCTTTCACTACCCCCTCTCACCCACAGCTCTTCTCTCCAACTACAAATCCTCCCATATTAAACTACCTTTTTCTAACCATGCTTTCCTTACTATTCCTAACACTCCAAACCCACATATCCCTCCTCCTACTCCTGACAACTTTATGCCATGCTAGCTCCTATACCTCTAATCAGCTTCCACTCTCTACTCCTTACCATACTCCCACACAAAACCATATCCTTCCTCACACAAATAATCATTTCTTTTCCATATCCTCCTCTCTGTTTCAGCTCAACCCTCTGCACATTTTTAATCCTAAAATTATTTCCACTACTGCTAAGACAGTTACTCTTAAACAAATACTAGACCATCCAGAATACCCTAAATCCAAACCAAAACACACTAAAATAACATCCTTCAATAACCTCGTCTTAGCTGGAGACATTCACCACAACTCTGGACCTAACCCTCCCAAAAATAACAATTACCCTCCCCTTCCTCTAACCTTTCATCCCCCTACAATACTCTTACATTTTTCACACTCAATGCCCAGAGTCTCAACAATAAATCACATCAGTTTCAAGCTTGGCTAAGTCATAACCAACCTAACACTGCAGCCATCTCTGAAACTTGGCTCAAACCCCACATCTCTGACTCTCAAATCCTACCCTCTGGATTTCACACTCTTAGATGTGACCGCCCAAAGAAAAAAGGTGGAAGTGTTGCATAAATCTATTCCAATCTACATACCTTAATTCCCCTACCAACTCCCATTCCTAAATTCCCCAATGCAAAACTAACAGTCGGTCTATTAAAAATGAATAATCACAAAAGCTTTGGCATCATCGCCCTTTATATCCCACCTGGAAATAACATCTCAGCCATTGAAGACATACTCCAATGGGCCTCAGCTGATATTAACCTTGAAACTTACATACTAGGTGATGTAAACATCGACTGGAATAAAATCAACAGCCCCTTACCCTCTCTGTCCATTAACCTCTTTAACTTTACTCAAGTAGTCCACTCCATCACCAGACCCAATAAAACAAACCTCCCAGGTTTCACTCTTGACTGGATCTTAGTCACCCATCCAAATAAAATTACCAACTCTGGCAGCATCCCTGACTCTATTAGTGACCACCTCCCAGCTTTCATTTACCGTACAACCACCTCCCATCCACACCAATATCCACACCAACATCAATATATCCAGACCTGCAACCTTAGTAAATTTGACCCCAGAACCTTCTCTAACTATCTCAAACAAATGAATTGGAACATTCTAAAAACCCTTCCACTCAATAAAGCCATAGACCACTTTAATTCTACTATCCTAGACATTCTAAATTCCCTAGCTCCACCAAGGAAAAAATAATAAAAACTATAACTGCCCCTTAGCTAAACAAAGAAACAAAGCAAATTATGCATCAAAGAGACAAATCCTGGAAGCTTTACCAAAAGAATAAACATCTTGAAACCCTTCTTCAATATACACAGCTCCATAACTTTGCAAAAAAAAAAACAAATCTTCAAAGACAAAAAAAAATCCTACTACACTAAGCTCCAGTCCAACCATCCCCAAAACCCTAGGCTTTTTTGGAATTCCATAAACTTGCTCCTCAACCCAGGCTCAAAAAATAATCCCTGTCCAGACCCAAGTAAATCTGACCTTGAATTAGCCTCACTGTTCAACTCTTCCTTTATAGAGTCAATATTAGACCTAACGAAAACTTTTCCCAACAACTACTCATCTCTCCTACATTCCACCTCACCTAAGTCCCCAAATAATTCCCCCCCTATGTTTGAGTTTAAACCTGTCCCCACTAACTACATAAAAAGACTTCTATCCAAATGTAAACCCTCCTCCAATGCACCTGACAACATCCCCTTTTCTTTCTCAAGTCTGCTGTTGATGGTATAGATCTCCCACTTAGTATCCTAATTAATAGATCCATAAAAGAATCCTATGTCCCTAAACTCTGGCATTCCACCTTTATTTTTCCTCTCCACAAGGGAGGCAAAAACACTAGCATTTCAAACTTCTGCCCTATAGCTCTTCTCTCTCCAATCTCCAAAATCCTAGAAAAATGCATCCACCTCCAACTTATGCCTTTTCTGACTAAAAAAACAACTTCTTACCCCTACCCAACATGGCTTCTGACCAGGATATAGCACCATAACAGCTCTACTCTCATTCTTAGAAACTTTTAATCAAGCCTACGATTCTGGGAACATAGTATCCACAGTGCTTTTAGCTCTCTCTAAAGCATTCGATACTGTTTCCCATAAGCACCTTCTAAGTCAACTCTCAAACCTAAATCTCCTAAAACACTTTTTCTTGGTTCTCAAGCTATCTGTCAAATAGATCTCAGGCTGTGAAATGGAAAAAAAGGTGCCTCACCTTTCTTACTCACCCCTACCGGAGTACCACAGGGGTCCATCCTCGGACCAATGCTGTTTAATATCTTTATCAATAACTTTCACTCTGCTCTTCCTAATGCCAAAGTCATCCAATATGCAGATGACTCTACACTTGCCTGCTCTGCCTCTAACCTCCCTGAACTCCTATCTAAAACTCAGACTGCCTTATCAACTACTGAGATCTGGATGCACCAAAATCACCTTTCTCTCAATGCTAACAAATCTAAAATACTACTATTCACAACCTCAAAATCTTTCGCTTTTGATAAAAATTCCTTCCAAGTACTTAGCCAAACCAGCTCTCTGATCAAAGTTGTTCCCTTTGCCAAACTACTCAGTGTAACTATAGATGAGCACCTCAAGTTCAACCTTCATATTAAATAAAATATAAAGAAAACTCACCACAAACTAGGTATGCTATACAGGAACAACCACTTCCTCTCTACTTCTACCAGGCATATTCTGGCCTCCTCTTACCTCCTTCCGTCCCTTCTGTACAGTGCCCTGCTACTAACTAACCTATCCTCTTCCATCAATTCCAAACATGAAAGCTGTTATAACAAAATGTTTAAATTTGCCACCAAAGCCAAACATTCCACTCTTCACTGTGTTATCCTCCAATCCCTCAACTGATTAGAATTCACAAATTACCTGGACTTCCTCCAGCTCACTACAGCACATAGACTAATATTTAATCCAACCAAATGCCCCACTCTAACTAACATCTTTCCCCCATACACCCCAAATAGAACTCTCAGATCTGAACAGCAAAACCTAATTACTGTCCACAAACCTAAATGTCCTGCTGGACAACTTCTCCTCTCTTTCTCCTTAGGTAAGAAATGGAACTCTCTCCCTCTCACACTAAGGACAATGTCAAACACAAACAACTTCAAAACTCAGCTTTACAGCTACCTCTGCTCCAAATGGAAATGTAACTGCATTCTCCCTACCTACAACTCTGGGAGGGTATCCTCCTGAGTTCCTAAGCACCTTATAGCTGGCTATAACCTACTATAGCTAATTCCCATATGATCTCTCACACTCTGTAAATATTGTAAATAGCTTCTGACTTCTGACTTTAACTGTATGAATTTGTTAAAATATATCTGCACAATATTTTCCACTATGGGCAATATTACTCACGCTTTGCATTGATATGTATGTGTACTTGTACTTTTATTTTTATTGGACTGCTATCTTTACTGTAATCTGTTTCATGGAGCTTTTCTCCCCAGGCCTCCACGGAAAATGGGCTCTCTGGGCCCAGTGAACTTCCCCGGTAATCAAACTGGAAATAAATAAATTATTTAACAACTGAAGTGATTGAACATAGGGAGTATATGAAAATGATATATAATGTCTGGACATTATCTTCCTTATCCAGCCATATATTTTTTCCAGTTGTTGAAATTAAACAAGGAATTATTCCATTCTGTCTCCAAAGTGGGACAGTTGGGCAAGATCTCAGGACTGCTGTAGTCACTGTGGGACTGATTATATCCTCCTGTACAGCAGAGAGAGAATCTGACTTCCGAGCCTATGATCTTGTTGGAAACTGGTATGATGTAGGTTTCTACTACCAATGAGCAGTGAAAAAGGCACATGCAGAGAGCTTATGAGTTTAACTTCTGTTGGGGATAGAGCTGGGTTCCACATTCTCATATGTTAACACCCATCAGCAAACTAAAGATATGTCTGGAGGTATTTTTCCTGATGACAAGTGCTATAGAAGGCCTATACTGAGAAGGCTATGTTAGGAATGTCATTAATCAGTATCTGAGAGTGAGTAACAGAAAAATCAGAAGATGGTCAACAGCACAGACTAAGAAGAGAATGTATGCTTCCACAATGCTTACGCATTTAGCCAATGTAGATGGAAGGAGTGAAAAGCAGAATCAAAGACCAAGGTGAGAGTTTAACAGGTTAAGGAATTAGTCAAATGGAAGACCAATCATATGGATTACAGGAGGAATACTGTATAAAGATGAGCTAGTATGAGGTCAGAAACAAGATGGCATGTCTGGCCTTATGGTATGTGAACAAGGTGGCTGCCTAGGGTACCACTTGGCTAAGGGTGCTCTTCAGCCATTTATACATATATATATATATATATATATATATATATATATATATATATATATATATATATATATGTGTGTGTGTGTGTGTGTGTGTGTGTGTGTTTCTTTGTGTATTTATTTATTTACTTTTAATTAAAGCAGCATGCCAGCACCACTTTATTTTAAAATAATTGAATAGACACATGACTAAATGGTCTGCAGTGCTCTTGTTCAATGCAAAGGGACAGTGTGGAGGGGTTCTTTGCACCTGACCATTTCTTTGTGAAGTTTCTGCTCCTTGCTGTCCCATGATCTACTTTATTTCTTGGATGGTATACAGGAAAAAGGCAGTACACAGTCAATAGTAAATCACTGTTTAAAAACAACAGTACTTTTTATCTTGGTAGGCAACCAGGAATAGCCAGTGGATGCTTTTGCAGACCAACTGTGAAGCCCTTGTTTTTTTTTTTTGTTTTTTTTTTTATTTTGTAAGAGTCAGACATCTGATATTTTCTGACAAAAATAGCTATAATTGCTGGAACTGTCTGTGAAGAACAATGACTGACTACTGTTGTTTGCACATTATGTTGGCTTCGTTATTGATTCGCCTATGATGCATCTAAGTCTTTGAAATATGTGAATTGCTGAATCTGGGGCTTTTGTCAAGTGGATGATGTGCTTGGTTTACTTCACTTGTGTTTGGGACAGATTTTGCAATGTTCTAGCTTCCCAATTCCCAGATTACAGGAGGATTCCCAGCATCCAGGTTCACAGGCTTGTAGCTTTTTAATCCTCTAAGCCACAGCAACTGTCGGCATTTGGGAATGTTGTTAATTTTTGGATTTATGTTTAGTGCTTTTATAGTCTTGTTCATCATTTTAAGTAATCTGCCATCTGTGCTCAAGAACAATGTGTGTGTGTGTGTGTGTGTGTGTGTGTGTGTGTGTGTGTGTGTGTGTGTGTGTGTGTGTGGTCTTGCTGACCTTCCATGTCTTAAACATCTAGAACTGCTGTTACTGTATCTGTGATTACTGTTTCAGAATTTTATGGTTGTAACAATTTCAAAGTTTATTGTATGTGTCACGGTGGTGCAGCAGTTAGCATTGTTGCCTCACAGCAAGAGGTTCTCTGGTACAATCCTTGGCTGGGGTGCCTTCTGTGCGGAGTCTGCATGTATTCCCTGTGGTTGCGTGGGTTTTCTCTGGGTGCTCCGGTTTCCTCCCACATCCCAAAAACATGTTGTAGGTGGATTGGACACTCTAAATTGGCCCTAGGCATGAGTATGTGCGTGTGTGTGCCTTCTGTGGAAGGTTGGGTGCCAGGCTGGCAACTTGACACTGTAAAACTTTACTGCCAATCATGAGCAGACAGGTGATCTGCTTTAGTGACCCCTAACTGGGAAAAGCCGGAAAAAGAAGATTGTATGTGATCCTTGGTCACATAGTTTAGAATGGATCTGATATTTAGTTTTGAATTATTGCTACTGTGATTGAGACTGTATTGTTACTGCTGCAACTGTGAACCATAGTTGTGAGTGAGGTCCCTTTGAATGGATCTGCACCTGGGACTTGTTTGCTTATCATGATTTCCACTGACATATTTTGATTGCAATTAGTGGTTTTGGCTTCTTGCTTTTATGTGTCTCTGTTCTTTTGTGGACTTCAACCGTTTGAAATACAAGACACTACTTTTAAAGATTTTAAATGTCTAAATTTAATTCAGTTTTTACTTAATTTACTTAACTACTGGATTTGTAAATTATACTCAAAGTACTTGTGTTTGAATAATGTACAATGTTGTATATAATTTGCATCAGTTTTTCATATGATTTATCTGTAGTTCTTTATTTGGGCTTTTGTACTATGTTTAGGTTTAATCACATTAATAAAGTTAATTTGAAATTTCAAGGATGAATACCATTCGTATGAAGCAACTTGAAATAATTTATTGTGTGACTACTGTGCTTTATGGAACACATTTGAAATACTCCCCATGGTGATTATTTGTATAAAAATCAGATGTCTGAAATGTACAGTCAACAATGTGTCTGTAACTACTTGTTTGAGGTGTGATTGTTTGTGGATAAAATAACTGATCCTCATGTCATTTGCTCACTTTGAACAGTCACTAACCTGACATTGCTGAATTAGTACACATTTTTGTGAAAACATGGAATACTTTACTGTGATCACTGTGTGCATTTGTGAAACAAACTTTAAATATATTACTGTGGCCATTATTATTATTACTATTAACCACAATTAGCCACCTGAGATTAACTCAACCAATAAAGTGGCAGTCCATTCTATCCCCCTTATCTAAAATACTAGAGAAATGTATACATTCTCAGGTAGCACAATTCCTAAACTCACACCATCTCCTCTTCCCCACACAGCATGGCATCTGACAACACCATAACACAACCACTGCTCTGCTCTCTTTCACCTATCTGATCAACCAACATTAAATAATAATAACTTTGTATCTGCAATATTTCTAGACATCTCCAAAGCATTTGACATGGTTTCACATTCCTTATTACTAGACACCCTGACATCCCTATCCTTTGCCCCTTCCGCTATAGCCTGATTTAAAAGCTATCCGTTAAATAGGCAACAATCTGTCCAATGGCAAAGTGTACTATCCCCCTTACTCCCAACTACCATAGGTGTACCACAAGGCTCCATATTAGGCCCACTTCTTTTCTCCATATTTACCAATAATCTCCATACTACCACACAGCATGCTTCACTTATACAATATGCTGACAATTCAACTCTTATCTGTTCAGCTCCATCACTTCCCACCCTACAACAACTCACCTAGGAATCCTTTAACTTTGTGGAAAGTTGGATCACTCAGATCCAGCTTATCCTAAACCTTAATAAAACCAAATTACTACTTTTCACACCCAACAAAACCATTTCCATCCCTCTATCCTTCACTATCTCCTCCAAAAATGGCACTATTATCTCTCCCTCTGACCATACCAAACTCCTAGGCATTGAAATTGATAGAAATCTACACGTTGACGTCCACATTTCACAAACTGTCAAAAAAGTCCATAAAAAATGTGAAAACTATATAGGCACAAGAAATCCATCTCGAAACAAGCATGGATTACCCTTGCCCAAACTCTCTTCTTGTCTACCCTAATGTATGCTGCACCACTTCTTACCCTTCTTAGAAAACTTGACCTTGCCAGACTCAAATCATGTTATAATAAAATCTGCAAGTTTGCAAACAACTCCACCTTTAGAACCCACCATTGCTACCCTCTAAGGGAACTGCAATGGCTGGAACTTCCCCAGCTACTAACCTATCACCAATCAGTCATTGCCTACAATGTGGTAACACATCCAGAAAAAACTCCTGCACTAGGCCAACTTCTCACCTACTATAACACAAATTGTCCTCTCCAATCTTCCAACAAACCCCTTCTATGTATCTCTAGGGTTAACAATACTGCAGGAAAAGCAGAGTTCTCCCACTCCATATCTAGAACCTGGAATAATCTCCCTCGTGCTCTGACTTCTGCCCCTACCTCTTCTCACTTTAAAAACTCACTTAGAACATACTTATAAGTGGCTATGCCCATGTATTACATAAGTCCTCAGATTATTCCACTTATATACCTCACTTCCTAATATACCTACTATAATATATATTACAGTCTAGGTCTTCTCCTAATGCTGATTGAATTTGTATACTTATTCTGTTATTAACCATGTGTAACTATTGTTTCCTGTATATATAGGTCTTATGTCTTCTGCTGTATACTGTATTTTAACATATTGTTTGAAAATTATTTGTATACTGCATTTTAACATATTGTGTAAAATTTTACTTACTGTGGAGCTTTCTCCCCAGGTCTCCACTGAAAATGGACCTGTGTCCAGTTGGACCTTTCCAGTTAAATGTAAAATAAAATAAAATAAATAAAATAAGTAATTAATAGGTAAGGAAGCTGTCTGAGGATATGAGAAAGTGGCTTAGCCCTTTTGTTGTTTGATCACTGCTGAATAACAGTCACTGATCTGGCATGTTAGGTGTACAGTCATGCAATATTCTGAATTTGCTGAAATCAATGTAAACCTAGGATTCATATAGCTTATGCTTGTATGTATGTGTGGAGAGGGGGCATTACAGTGTATTTAAGAGTAGCAACTTGGCCATAATTAGTTTCACTATCCAACACAAACATCAGAATTGCACAAAAAACTGGCTATTTTTGATTATTTGGGCAGGATGTCTAAAAAAGCAACTGATGAGTGGTACAGTATTGCAGTGAATAGCATTCCCATCTCATAGCATTTGGTCCTCTGGTTGAGTCTTTGTTATGGCTCCCTCTGTCTGAAGTCTGCATGCCTTCCTTATCTGCCAGTTTATCCTTGTGCTGTGGTTTACTTCAGTACCCCAAAGATATGCCATAGGTGAACTGACATTCCTCCATTTTGCCTGTAGATAAGTGTGCAGTGTGTTTGTGTGTGTGTGTGTGTGTGTGTGTGTGTGTGTGTGTGTGTGTGTGTGAGAGTGTGTGTGTGTGTGTACGTGTGTGTGTGTGTGTGTGTGTGTGTGTGTGTGTGTGTGTGTCTGTTAGGGGTGGATAATATCACCATTTTTTTATCTGTGAGCACACACAATACTGGCTGTCACAAACATAACTCTTAGCATTGTATTAGAAAAGTATCTTGCAGGCCGGTTTGCGCAGAAGTGGGCATAGCCTCAGTGATTGACAGGTGAAACAGGCCTGTTTTTGGTATGGAAAAGACTGCAAATATTTTTTCCTTTGTTTTTACAGGGACGGAAGCCCCCCTTGCACCCTCCCCACACCCCCATAAATTAAGTATACCAACTCCATGATCGCACCATTTATCTTGAGGAAAAGGGGAAACTATGAATAAGACAATGACTATTCATGCTTCCATTGGTATGAATACACTTTACTTTCACTAGATTGTTGGAAGGTGGGCAAGGTTTGTGTTGGACTTGCTACTGCACATTCTGTGAGGTACATTTCTGATACAAAGCCTAATTCTTATGAGCTGCAGTTAAAAAAGAACAGTTATTTATTTATTTTACCGTTTGTTTACCGGGATAGTCCATTGGGCCAAGAAGAGCCCATTTTCAATGGAGTCCCGGGGAGAAAAGCTCCATGAACATCAATATAACATGAAGACAATGCATTTACATTCATGTAATACTATTGAAGAACGATGGTATTACACAACATGACAAAAAATCCACAATTGCAGTGAAAATACAGTCAAAAAAGCAAAAGGTAAAATTACACACACACACACACACACACACACACACACACACACACACACACACACACACACACACACACACATACATACACACACACATAAATAAGACAATTAAAATAATAAAAATCCATTGGTACATATTCCTGTTAGATTTGTAGCAATGTGGAATAACACAGTGTTGATATTACAGTTTTACATGAAATCTTAGCAGAGTTAAAGTAGAACAGGGGGATAAGAGGTGTTAATTGTTGTATGTAAGAAGGGTGGGACAATAAGAAAAAGAAGTAGAGCAAGAGTAGAAGTAAATGAGAAGAATGAAGATGGTCGTAGTCAGAGAAGCTCAGTATGATGAAGAGAAGAGAGAAGTAAAGGAGTGTGAGAAATGGGGAAAAAGGGGTGAGTCATGTGTGATGAGAGCAGGAACATTCCCAGAGGGTTTTGAGATGGGAATGAATCAGAGTCTTAAAGGTTAAAGGTAGTGTGGTTGTCTTAATTCAATATCTTTCTAAAATAAGGCACAAAATACATTATAGAACATATAGACACAGAACTGAGCTTCTGCAGTGGGGTTGGTGGCCCCCACACCCCAGGCTGTATAAGTGGATTTTTACCCAGGTTTAGTAGTATCTTCTACTCTTTTATACAGGCTTAATAGTATCTTCTACCCTTGGCCCCGTCTAGTCTAAAACAGGCTCTGCTCAGAGGTGTGCACGGAAGGTCACTGTAGATTGTGGTGGGGTGAATGGGATGGTTGGTGTGATCATAATTTCTTTAAATTTCCTCACAATCAAACCACAGATGTGTGCTGAGAGGATCACTATAGCGTGGTAATGTGTGGTGGATGGGGCCAGTGCAATCATTATTTTTTTAACCTTTTTCACAATCATACCCTAGAGGTGCTCACAGAAACGTCAGGGCTAAGGAAACGAGAAGAAAACAAAACATAGACATAGCAAAGAAGACAAGAGAAGTTGTTGTAAAGCCTAATTGTAGGGTTACCAACTGTCCCTCTTTGCGAGGGACAGTCTCACTTTGGGCAGTTGGGTCCTGTGAAAAAAAACTAAAAAATGGCAAACGTCCTGAGATTTTTAGACAAAATACATTTTTAGGTTTTCTTTAATAGTCACATAAAACAGTTATTTTGTATCTGACACACATAAATATCATATGAAATAGCAAAGGCAACATAAATGCTACAATTTGGCAAAAAAGTGAATTCTGTCCTTTGCACTGGCCGTGGGCATGTGTTGTCCTGCAAAATCTCACATTTCTACAAAAATAAAAATGTCCCACTTTTGGCATTTGAAAAGGTGGCAACCCTGAATGACAGGAAAAGGTACTATAATGTAACCCCTTAGAATTTAATAACTTTCGCAGTCGACAGCAGAAGATAAAGTACAGAACGGGAGTGAGTGAAAATAAAAACTAGCATGCAGACCAGTAGGTACGCGGAAGATACACGATTTGAATCACGCTGAAGGACGCATGAACATAAACATATTAACTAGAAACTAAGAACTGACGTGAATGAGGCGGAAAAGGTTGTGTAGATCTCTGTCCGAAGGGTTTGTGCGAGCAGGCTAGAACTGCAGCAGTAAAACAGCAGTAGAGACATACACATTGGAGGCAGTCATACAGACGTTTTGTGGGTGGGGAGGATAGAAACGGAACGAATCCTGTGGTGCACAGAAAGGCAGCGTGGGGCGTTACATGCTCTGTGACATGCTAGAAGTAAGACTGACAAGGTTATTTTAGATGTTAATTATAAAATCTTAAATTCATAATTACTTGTAGTTAGTTACAAACATAGATGGCACCTGCTATGAAGATCACGCAGCTGCAGTTTTGAAAATAGTGGGTCACTACAGCTGTGAAGTAAATTAAACTGTGGGGTACTTTCTACCCAGCTGTTGTACAGTGCACTTTCTCTTGTCGTGCTGTCAACTCGCTGTTTGACGTATCGCGCCATGGGCAAACCTGTTTCTCGGGCAACAGTGTCAAAACAGGTCTGTAGTAATCCACGACTACGAGTGAATACTGGCTGCAAGCTGAAAAAATCCACAGCGAAAAGTAAGAAGAGGGAGCCACTAGATTCCACCCTACAGACACTCTGCATGTTTAAGTCCAAGACTCTAAAACGTGTTTATACACAGCTGAAAACGTTAAACACGGTTCAGTGATACCCCAAACCTCTAGTGCTGGTTTCCACACCTCCCTGTTGAAGAGGCCACTGCTAACTCCTCCCACCACTTCCTCAGCTGGTACAGGTATATAAACAGAGGGCAGCACTTTGAAGCGATGATTACTGCAAATTCCACACTCAGACAGTGACAAGTACTGCTGTGGTGTTGGGAGCCACGAGATCAGCCACCTGCCAGCTGAGTGCAGGACCATCCAATTTTATCTACAAATTCGTCACTGTAGCTGTGTTCGTTGTGCAACCGTGAAGCTGATAAAAAGGACAACCATCACTTATTCATATCTGCTAGCCTGGTGCTCCCCAAAACTTAAAAAAATGACAGAAAAGTTGCACTAAACTTTGAAGGAAAGCATCTCCATTGCATAGTGGCGGTCTTACCACAATTAGCCTAGTAATATATTATAAACTAAGGGGGATAATATCACCAGGGATTATCTGAACCAAGAGGATTTTGTTTAACACATAATTATTTACCTGCTAGAAATACGGGGCACAAGTCAGCTTTACTTTTGCAAGATTATCTAATGTGTGAAATGCTGCTCAATTACAGATAACGAAACTTGGAAATTTGGACCATACTGATAACGAGGATTTTGTATTTTTTAAATGCGCCTGGAACTTTGCGGACTTACACTGAGACACAATGCTACAGATTGCAGCTGTTTTACACCTGTGGTATTATTTTGCACTTGCTGAGGTGAGTTTCTGTCATGTTACTATTATATTTATGTACTTTACTTTGTCAGCTTTCGCTCCTCAACTGTGCTGTGATATCCCCATCCACGGGTTCTAACAGTCAACCATGAAAAAGAATGAGTGTCAATTGCAGAGGTGGGGGGCTAAGAAAATGACCTTACCCACTTTGTAGTATGCAAAAGTAATGCAGTAATGCTGTGTGTACAACGATGAGCACCTGCTTTCCATGGGGAATCAGTGGGAAAAAGCTATACACATGTTACTGTATTATTAAATCGTAAAACTTCAGACATTTAGTAAGTCTGCATTCGGTACTTCAAGTCTAAAGCATCACTAGTACTGCAACGTTTCAGTAGCTCGTTACATACCTCTCAACCTCTTGCTATAAATCTGGATAAAGCCATGAATAATAGGGGGACAAAGGCCCCAAAATATGGGCAATTGTTAAATGTTACAAACTTTGAAAGTTGATAGAAAACACGTTTTGCATTTATGTGAATTTTCTGATGGGTATAAAGTCTGAAACTCAAATGTGTGTCATTATTTTCTGGCTTCAGTCTTCAATGATTTGCCAGAAAACCAACATTTTATGATGAACAAACCAAAAAATGAGGCAAAATTCTGATCATTCTGCGAAAATATGACAGTGGAGAGGTATGTGTACGATACTTCTTTTGGCCTCTTGCAATCGTCCAAAACTCCAAATGAGAAATAAAACATCTGTAAAAATTCAAATTCAGCTGGCAGATTACAACCACTTGCAGAGAATTCGGAGAAGTTTAAAGTAGCCCTGGGAAATATCGGGCGGTCTTTGTAGAAATACAGTTCGAAGTTTTGTTAAACGAAGTCTTGTGTTTTTATTATCTTCCTAAAGGACTGAATAAACCGAAGATCACAGTTTCCGGGGGGCATTGTATGCTTATTCACACAAAGAGAAAGACAGATACGTGCATATTTAGCCTTCACTGTGACAAATAAGTGCGGTCAAAAATGTGGTCTTGCAGCCAAGTGCAGTGTGTCACATCAGCTGGATAGGCACACCTGCCCACGTCCATTTCTCTGTCCGATCTTAGCTTGTATATTTGTTTGCAGGTGACCAGTGCATTGCTTCAAAGTGTCCTTGGTCCCACCAGCCCTGTGCTTTTAATCCACGGTTTCCGTGGCTGTTCTGCAGCAGTCTGTAAGTGCCAAGCACATTAAGGGTGTCCTGCAGAGCCACTCTGAAATAGGGTACTGTGAATTCTTACTTAACACAAGCGAATACACGGAGCATATCTGAGTACTCAATTAATATGACATGCGGAAAGGTTAGAGGTAATTCAAGGAATGCCCCACTTTGTGCCACCCCCCTGTGATACACAGCCTTAACAGCCTCTTTCACTCCACAATGGATTTTTTATTTCCCACCACAGCTCTCAACCTATCTCCAAAATATAGAACACTTCCTGATAAAGTTGAATAAATGAGCAAAATGTTGAACGTTCGCTAATAGCTTCGAATGTAAAGCTCAGATTATGTTAAATGCGTTTTTTAATGATCTTATATGTATGAGTCATCATTATTTGGCATGAATATTTATTTAACATGTATATACGTTAGGAAACTTCCTTTTAATTTACCCCGAAAACTTAGGTACCCGGACTCTTGTTACCACCACCCACTCTGCAGCAGTAGCACAAGAACATTGGAAATCAAATTTTACAGGACTTGAGCTCACATCTCCTAAGTGTTCCCAGTATGAGGTCCTTATTTTTGAATCCTAAAAATTCTATGTTCCACACTTGCTCCACATTCAAATGGTTTTCCACATTCATGAAGATGATACATTTTCTGTAGTTTCTCGTGCACACCTGATTTACTCACCCGCAGACGCGCGCACACACACACACACACACACACACACACACACACACATCTAACGTCGTCGTCCAATACGCTAGACAATGCAGTCTAACCCGAACCCTGATCTTAACCCTAAGTCCCCGTCTCTTTTTAAACCCAAGAGTTTCTTCCCCCCTCCCTACCCTAAAGTCTCCATCTCTCCCTAAACCTAAAATCAATCTCCCCTCTCTAAACTACCCCAAACCCAGTGGGGACATGAGTAAATGTGGTCTGTACAGTGTGCATGTAAACAGGTGAAAAATGGTTAGAATGATGCAGTACAGTTGCACTCAGCAGTTCTGCACCGGTTATAGTACTCAGAGCATGAGTCATGCAACACATGCTTTCAAATGTATAATATTTCAAGTTGAAACAGTTTTAGCAAGACTGTTACTGCCCTCTGCAGTCCACGAATTTCTGTTATTTAACGGCACATGTTTTGTAGATATAACAGTAAGCCACCGTTTTGGGCTCAGTGTGTTATGTATGTATGTTCTTCAACCCCACTTGGGAAGCTTCGTTCCCCCTTGTTTAAGACCTGCCTTTCAGCTCTGGAGTTCAGCCCTGTTCGCATGTAACAGCTCTCAACTCTTTTAACTCAAGATATTGGTTCAAAAAAGCCCCCAAGTTAAGGGACACTTTTTTAAACACAGGCCCTGCTAACTTAAGACATTGATAGAAACGGAGGATGTGAATCAATATGTATTTTCTTAAGTAAAACAAATCTGAAATTGCTGTGGTTATCAGTATTTAGCGGTGATTTTCAATATTTACTGACTCTGACCAAGTCACCGCCTTTTCTCAAATAATAATAATAATCATAATAATATTGTTTTAGGAGTGACAGATCAAAAATCTGAGCCCAAATCTGGGATAAAAATACTGTCTGCATGCATTACTGCATGGGGTTTATTATTTTCACCCCCCCCCCTTCCAAAAAAGCTGTCATTGCATTCATAGCTGGCCTTAGGCATAAGCCAGCTAGGCGGCCGGCTAGGGCGCCAATCTAGTAGGGGTGCTTTTCCAGTGTTTATTTGGTGTAGGTAGATTAGGATAGGGGCACCGGGTGGTGTGGTGGGGGTCGCCGTGGAGCCCTTTTGCCTAGGGCACAAGTTGATCTAAGGCTGCTCCTGATTACATTTAACCATATACAAAAGTCAAGGCTGAAAAAGATCCATGTTGACCAATTCCTTACATAGGAACTGAGTAAACTAAATGAACTATGGAGCAAATGAATACTTAAATGCTGTTGAGTAAAATAGGGATGTCTTAACAGGACAAAAAACCTCACTAAATTAAAGCATAACTTTTGATAAGTTTCAATATAGTCAGCTGGCGATATTTTACTTGACTGGCTCACCAGATGCGCAGTAGCAAACGCCGCCCAAACCCCATCCCGGCTGGTTGATGTGTTGCTGTTCTCATGAATAACCAACACAATGTGGTTTTCCACCCAGAATAGAACATCAAAGGAGTGAATAATTTAACGTGATTTCTACGTCCTTTTCCATGTTTTCCCTTAGCTTTTGCAGGGGGCAAGCCTGCAGCCCACACCCCCGCCACTTGGATATACCGACTCCTGTGGAAGCACTGCACCCCCCACACCCCCCACCACTTCGATATACCGACCAGTAGTATAATGCTGTAAGTGTACTTAGTTCTCTAGTTCCCCTAGCATGATGCATGCAATGAATGTAGACGAGCAGCTGAGTTAGTGTCAGTGGCTAATATGCACGGCATGCCAATCATGCCTTATTTCATATTCAGGTTCGCTCGTCAATCATGTAAACCATGCCCACTCCTGCGCAAAACTGAAGGTGAGCCAGTAAAGTACAACATTGCCCAGTGGATAGTGTTGCTGTGTTAGAACACTAGGTTTTCTGGTTCTGTTTCTCTCTTTGGTGCCGAGCTTTCTTGATCTTTCTCTGTACCCATTTGGATTTTTGCTGGATTCTCTGGTCTCTACCATCTTCTCCCACATCCCAAAGATGTTTGCATATGATGCAAATTCATAAGCTTCTAAACATCATATTCTGCATACAGTGTGGTACGTATGGGTGTGCATGCCCTGTGATGGGCATCTGTCCTGGACTGGTTGGCTTCATGCCCTTCACTGTCAGGATAGGTGCCAGCTATTTCACAATCTTAAATAGGGTAAACTGGGTACTGGTGAATAAGTGAGTGAATGAATAAATGAATTAATGAAGGGACAACAAAGAAGAAGGCAATACACTTACCTTTTAGACATACCCCTGACAGAATTCATTGAAGACCGTCTTTCTAAACTTCCATTCAAATCACCTGTCTACATTCATCATGCTGCCACTCAAACAATGCCAAACATCCATATTATCGATTGTTTGAAATAACGAGTAGAGATCCAGGATTCAATCTGAACATAGCTTACCTTAAAGACTACATTGTGTATGTCAATATATATGTTTATGAAATTAGTGTAAACACACAGCATCTAACAATAAGCAGATAATTTAAAGCTGGTATAGAAGTGAGGGTTAGAGTGGTTAAGTCGGTTTCTCTCCCCACAGCTCTTGTTCATTACCAACCTCATGTTCTCCATTCACTGTCAGTGTGGAGTTTATCATCTGTTTCAATATAGCTTTCTCTGGCTACTCCTTGAAGACATGAAAGGTGATTGTTATAAAATCCCTGTATATTGTTTCACAAATACAAGACATATTTCGAACGATTTGCTGTCGGATTATTTAATATTGAATAGCCTGTTACTTAAAACCTTTTGTAAATAATAGTTTGAAATTGCTGTGCCTTCTTCTGTAATCCCCTCCCCTAACTGTAACAGTCTGCATTGCATCAATTCATTTCGTCACATTATTACATTATGATGCAGTAAAAATGTAGCACAAAGAAATACTTAACCAAGTCCAGGAATCTGCAACAGTGAAGTAAAGCATAAAGCCATTTATGAGGTCCTTGTCAGGTTGTGGAGCTCTTATTAAATACAGCAACATTGTTAGTGATTTCATAAATAGTTTTATGATTAGTGAGGTGGAGAAAATGTTGTGTCCCATTTGAAACATTTTTAACCCAACTTTAAGACCATGTGAGGCAAGGAACGTATGTGAAACAGGCATATGCTCTGCACACCATGGCATGTATTTTTAAATTATCTACTTATTTTGTGCAATAGGATATGCTAGAATTTTGGGCCAATTTAATCTGTAGTTATTTGTCAGTGTATTGTCTTTAAGTTATTAAACATATGCTACCCAAAACATGCACTGTCCGTGGTAAAGAGGGGAGCTACATTTAATGCAGTGGGGGCTACATTCTCTAGGCTGCTACTGAGTTGCAAAAATTCTGCCTTTGCCACTAACTGGCTTTCTTAACTGTTCTTTCTAAGGGTATATGGAACAGACTGAAAAACTTCCCTGTGTGTTACTTATGTAGACTGTCCCCTTATATGCACTCGTCTCCAGCCTCACTAAACCATCTCTGTGGACCGCATTGTATACGTACTAGCATTAGTGTGTATTACTTTAGACAACTCAACTTAAAACACTTTAATTGCTAATTAGACAGTAACGTTAACTATTTGAAACTTTCAGAACTTGACTGCTGAGCTTGTTTCTACAAATGTTGTGTTGTGAGATGTGCTTTCTTTTGTGTCTTGATGTACTTTGGTATACTGAGACTTTTGCAGTTAGTGGTGATGATTATCCAGCTGTAAATTTATAGCTCTGTTACATCAAGTCATATTAAATCCTTTCTCCATGTACATAACTTCATTAGGGTTGAGAGTAAATGTGGAAGGGGAATTTAGAGTTGATATCCTCCTTCATGCAGGAGTGTAAGTGCTATTTAAGGCCAGATACATTCTAGCCAAGTATAGCCTTTATAGTGACATGATACACTTGTGCTGTGGAGTGCTATAGCATCTATGCTGAACTTTCAGCCATGTGTGCACTGGTTTCATCCTTGTAGACTGGTAGGGCTCATAATGCAGATAGATACATCTGCTGACACCTAAAGGCTGGTCCTGTGAAAGTAATACGGCATGGCACACAGCCTTGGAATGTTAAGTCTAGGGTTGTAGTCATTTCTGTGGGTTTCCCACTTACTTTGTGAGATGACAGCAAGATCAGATATAACATTCATATCTCTCAGCCTCTTAGCACAAGAAATCTGGACAGACCCCAAAATAAGGAGGAACAAAGGGCCAAAAATAGGGACAACGTTTAAATATTGCTCTTATAAACTTACAAAGCCACTAGAATAAAATTTGTGTTACCATGCATTTTCTCAAGGATATGAAGTCTGAAACTCAAATGTATGTCATTATTTATTGAATTCATTCCTCACTGATTTGCCAGAAAACCACATATTTTATGAGAAACAGACCAAAATGTGAGGCAAAAATCCTGGACATTCTGTGAAAATCTGAACAGTTAAACGGTATGATAACATCATAGTTACAGTCAAGGTTGGGGAATTACCTTCACTGGTTCACTGCACATGTGTTTTGAAGGATTAAGCCTCTCCAACCAAGAAGAATATGTAGCATGGCTGGAGGTCTGAATTTCTGCTTTCAGAGCTTGTATTTTGCAGGCAGTGGGCATTACTTGCAGTCATTATTACAAATGTTTGTCATATCTGAAAAAAAATAAAGTCTAGTTAATAAATACCATACTGCTATTGTGTAAGACAGAGGGGAGGGTTTAAGATAAGAGAAATATCCATGAACCAAGAAATATATATCAAATTCTAGACAATGTGTGCAAAAAGGGAAAGGTGTAGTCAAACTTTGCCAATACTTACTCTCAGAGGGCACATTCTGATTCCGGGCATACCTTTCAACTTCTTAGTGCAAGAAATGTGGATAAAGCTTGACAAAATTGTAGTACAAAGGCCCAAAAATTGGGACATATTTTAAATATTGCTCCTACAAATTTAGAAAGTTACTAGAGTAACAGGGGTTGTGTTAATGTACATTTTTGGAAAGATCTGAAGTCTGAAACTCAAATGTACATCATTATTGAATGACTTAATTCATCAGATCATTCCAGTGTTTTGCCAGGAAACCACAAAGTTTATGAGGAAGATGAATAGCTGGAAAATATGAGGCAAAAATCATGACAGTTGAGAGGTATGCCTCCAGGAGGGCAAAACAAGTCAGGTCCATGATTAATGTATGGCTGTATGTCTAATCAAATGGGTTGGTTTTAAGGAAAATGAGTGTCTCACTTAGTTTTATATGTAATAGAAGATTATGCCAGAGAATAGTTGAGTGTTGTATGTCCCTCTGTTGCTTCTCATTTATTTGTTGAAGGAGATTCAAGTCTTTAGTTCAAGCATTTGTGAAGTCATTTGCTTTGAGCAGCTGTAGGGGATCAAATAGGGTTGGGTCCTTAACAGCACAAAATGTACACAATGTTGGACATAAACCACAACAGAGGATCTATAAGGAACAGAATATAGCAACATAGCTTTAAGTCTGTACTGGTATTTGAGGATCTTTAGTGCATGATCTTTTTTAGTTAGGATCCCCTGGGATCTTTGTAGCTGTGTGATGTTTGTGGAGATATGTGTACTAAAGGGGCATTATATTCTGATCAGAGCAGAGTATAGAATAAGATTACATTGATTTGATGTGATTTGTCATTACTTGGGGGGATAAATGATTTCCTGACTAGTGCTGCTAACTGGTAGCCAAAGGATAAGGAGTTGACTATACAGACGTGGAGATTGCTGATGATCATATCAGTCTAGAGTGGGGTGCTGCCTGTAATGTAAGCCACTCTCAGCATCGATTAACCAAAGGTGAGAATGCTGTACATCTTTGCATTAAAGCCTGTTTCTAATACACTACTGACTTTTAATGTTTAGCCCTTTCTGTGAATCACAGCACCCAGCTTGCAGTCATTTACAAATTTGGTTAGCCATATGTCTGAGTTATTGGTTTGTTGATCCAATAAACTATGTTGACCCAAACGGGTCCCAGTACTGAGCCATAAGGATCACTGCTAATTAGCTTTTTTCTTTCCTAAGGTGGCACCTGCTACATTTCCGGCACTGGAAATAGTGTCAAAGACCATGGTCAGACCCAAATACACTATATGAAGTACGTGGCCATTTATCTAAAGTTCAGTGATTTTCTTGTAGAGGTTTAATTATGGAAAACACAGTTTCCTTTTGACAAAAGCATATTGTTGCTGGTCTAAATCAATCAGATTTTCATATAATTGCTTACAAAATCACATCTAATGCCTTCTGTGACTCTGCAAAGAAGGTCTTTTAGGCTGAAGGTGTGTTGTTCATCATATCTGAGTTGGGGATGGCCCATTCTGTAGTGGCATAATAATAGAGTATGTTTTGGAGTTATGGAAAAAGTTTATGGCTATGTTTAAGTTGAATAGTTTTTCAAGTGGCTCAGATAAAGTATGTTTGGCACTGTTGACTAAGCAAACAGGTACAGTGTCAGGGCACATAGAGGTGATCATTTTAGCTTTAAAGAATGCATTTAGGATGTGATCCATAATGATCTCTACAGAGAAAAAGACTTAGGAATTTGTGGAACTTTAGTGACCATTTTTTTTTTGGGGGGGGGTAGTTTGTACTGAATTTGTTTGCAAATAAATTAGCAGTATATTCAGGGATGGAATGGGTAATACCATTATAAATTCATTCAAAGCATTATGGCATTAGGTTGTAGTGGGTTTAGTGATAACTTCCACACAATTTTCAGGAGGTCTAAATGTCTTATAGGTGCTAAAACCCAGAAAAGACTTTACATCGAATTATAAATACATACATATGTATGTATATGTGTATATATATATATATATATATATATATATATTTTTTTTTTTACTTCAGAATCCTGAAATATCACAATCCTGAACTTCATAATCCTGAAACCCAAAATCCTGAAAACTGAAAATCCTGAATCCCAAAAGACTGAAAACACAGATGATACATCTACTGACTATAGACAACACAAACCCTATTACATGTAATCAAATTTAAGTATGGGGGTAAGCTCCCCTACACCCCTCACACCCTCTGCTACTTAAATATATCAACTCCAAGATTGCATTTCACTACACTATCATGAGTTATGTTGTAGTATAACAAGTTAAAAGGGAACATTGCTAAGGTTACAACAGGTAGTCATGAAACATGTGATGGTATGTTTGTCATTTTTTTCTGTGGAGTGCAATCTTGGAGTTCATATATTTAATTAGCAGGGGGTGTGCAGGGGGCTTGGTGAAAAGTGCTGTCCTTTCTCTTGTATGTTTCTGTGTGTCCTTGTACAGGAATATTGTCATTCTTTGTGTCCTGTATGTTTTCAGTCTTTTGGGATTCAGGATTTTGAATTTTCAGGATTTTGGGCTTCAGGATTATGAAGTTCAGGACTGTCATATTTAAGGATTCTTAAGCGAACCCACCCCCCCCCCCACACACACACACACACACTTCACTATTGCTTTTTTTGAGTGGAAGGTTTAAAGCCCACAAAATAAATAAATAACAAAGAAATGTTAATAATGTAAATACCCGTTATCAGTTGTATGTTATGCATTAATTTTATACTTAATGCATTGATTGCTGATGTGCTCTTTCTGATATCTTGTCCATAACTACATGGCTGCTTGTTATAAACTCCACATAGTTTGCTAATTCAAGCTACCCTTCATCCTCGCCATCTGAAATAAAACACACCTGGAATTCGGATACAAATATGATACAATTGTGGTAACAATGCTTTTGTTTCAAATGTGGAAGAGGTCAAGAGATTGTAGTGGTCTTATGCAGTAAAGGCATAATGGAAAATTACAGGCAGACTTTTGGCAAACTATTCCAGGGGCTGTTGGGATCACTGGGATGGGTGTGATAGTCTTTTTATGTATTATTAACATACTAAGAGAATAACTGAACAGGAAGAGTAGTCATTTAAAGTGGCTGTTTCACAACGGTGCAGTGGTAGTGTTGTTGCCTCACAGCAAGAGGTTTTTCAGTTCAGTCCTCGACTGGGGTGCCTTCTGTGTGGAGTCTGCATCTCCTCCCAGCATTCATGTGGGTTTTCTCTGGGTACTCCAGGTTCCACCCACTTTACAAAGACTGGAACATTTCTCCCCAGACATCTGCTGAAAATTGGCTTTGTTCCAAGTTGGACTTTCCCAGTAAACAAATGTTAAATAAAATAAATAAATACTGTCAAAACTGGCAGATAGGATCTAATGTCTGAAATTCACTTTACTTGTTCATCTGTATTTCTCATTCTGACATAAATGCAGTTAAATTAGTCATCCAGTCTTTGAAGACAAAGGCAGATTACATGTATTCCAAAATTTGCCAGAAGAAACATAATCAGTGGAATGTTAAGTAAAAGTATTCACCATGTGAGCTACACATTTCCTAAACAGCAGCATGGTGAGCGACACTCTACACATAATAGCATATGTTTTGGATAGTGTACCATTGTTGGCATGCCAGCTTGCCAATTATTGATGCTTAGTCCCTTAGTTTTTGTGATACTGAGGTAAGTTCAAGAGCTCGCATAGATTTACATGGTTTCATTCAAGCCTTTCTTCTGCCTGCTGCTTGTGTGCAGATAATTCCCAAGTTCTGAAAGATGGTGTTTGTTTGTTGATGTGTTTACTTGCTTCTGCATATTTGTATGCATGTATGTGTATATAAATGTCTCCTTCTCTCTCTCTCTCTCTCTATATATATATATATCTATATATCTATATATATATATATATATATATATATATATATATATATATACATATATATATATATACATACATATATAGATTAAGTGAGCTACTCCATCAGCATTTCTTGGCTATGTCTTGGGCTAGATCTTTGATGTCAGGCAGCATGTTCTTTTTCTTAGACTATGTTGTCACTCATATGCTCATACGTCAGGTGCTAGGACAAAAGAAAAAAAAATGGAACGATTTTGTGCTGCCACAGTGCTATTGCTGTAGTACTTAATTGATAAAGTTGTATCACTTAGGTGTTTTCTGTGCAATAAAGGTATCTTTCCTGATGACTTGCTTTAATTCCACATGTTGGCACATATATGTTTGCCTTATGTATAAGTGAATGCTAGTATACATATTTCATTTTTCTCGAACAAATCCTGGAAATGGTGGGCCTTTCAGTCACCAAATCCTTTTAACAATCTAAAAAAAAAAATAGATTCTAACATTTTTGTTTTCTGTTTTTATGGCATAGTAATTTCAATCTTCCATTTGAAACAGTGAATGATCGTAATTTTTTCTGGCCAGTGGAGATGTGCTTAGCTTTAGAACATGTATTCCTGACGACTGTTTCCCCATTATGTTCAAGCTGCATACAGTGTCTGAAAATAAAGAGGTGGTGTCTGCAGCAGCTGGAACTGCAATAACCTTAGGCTACATAGGATTCCTTTATTTCAGAGCAGGACCACATATCAGCTCACTGTGTGGGGTGAAGTGGTCATGCCCTAGCTGCATACCTCTCATCTGTCCAGAATATTGCAGTATGTTAAGAGTTTTGCCTCAATTTTTGTCTGTTTTTCATAAAGGTTGTGGATTTGTGACAAATCATGGAGGGTTGAAGTCACTGAATTATGACAGACATTTGAGTTTCAGACTTCACATCCTTCAGAAAATGCATGTTAATGCAGCAGACATTATTCTAGTAAGTTTTGCAAGTATGTAAGAGTAATATTTAACATCTGTCCCTGATTTGGGGTCTTTGCCCCCCTGATTATTTTGGCTTTCTCCAGAAGTCTTGTGACAAGAAGAACTGAGGCATTCCTAGCTGATCTGGCTTCAGTCAGTGCCCCACTTGCTGGGTAATGCAGTTGAAGAGGTAAGTGAGGTAATGGCTAATGTTAACACACCCAACGTCAGGGTATGGTGCTGGTTTAGTCCCACAAGCATTGCACATGTGCAGGAGCATGGCCTCTGCATAGTGGGACAAAGCACTGTTTGTTTGCCAGTGGGGGAGGGGTGTAGGCTTTGCTTATAAAAATCCATGTAGGCACCAATGATATTGCTGCACTTGGGAGTACCACAATTTCACTGCTTTTACCATGGAAGTCTGAGCCCTCCATTTCTAGGGACAGTTTCAGGCAGGGGGGGCAGGAAATGGAGGGCTCAGTCTTCTGCAGTAAAAGCAGTGAAGAAAAAGCAGTGACAATGAATTGGGGCACTCCCAGTGATATTGCTGTACAGTAGTACCACAGCTTCACTGCTTTTACCATGGAAGTCTGAGCACTCGATTTTCAGGCTCTCCCTCCTAATAGTGTCCCTATCCTGTAAAACTAGTTGCTGTTTTGGGCCAGAGGAAGATGGCTGCCTTGGGGCACCATTGATAGCCAGAAAGCCACTGAGGTCTATAAGAAGATAAAAAGCAGCCCTAAGCATAGATTCCTAGAGCTGAGGCTCTAGTCATGTACTAAGCTGACTGGCTCTTCACTTTTAACTGTTTTAATGTTTTCTCACTGATATGTGAAGAAAGGATAATTGCTGCAGACTGTATGTTTTCCAGTAAACAATTTGTGCTGAAGGAGAAAAAAAAGTACCTTAAAGCAGGAGGTTGATTAGTCACTTTAGTCTAATTGCATAGCATGAAAAGGACAAGTCATTCTACCTGTTCACCTGCTTAATACCTCTTATACCTGCTTAATACTCTCTGATCTTAGCATTGCAGATGCACATCAGATAACCACACAGTGTTGTTACATCTCAGCCTGTCTGATTCATTGTTAACTTAAATAATAGCTTCAGACAAGACAGCGGCCCCTCTGGCATAATAACAACTTTGATGTGACCCTTAGCACTGCACACTTTATTGCTAATTGGAGCTCACTGTCAAACCTGGGTGGCTTTATTACCTAGGAGTAAATGCATGAATTTCGGCTAAGTCAACCTTTGAGCTCTGTATACCAGAACGTGGAAGAAATGAATCTTCATTAAACAGACATCTAAATAGAATGCTATACTCAAACCAGAAGGTATAGCCAGTCATTCTCAGTGTACAACATGGTGTACTGTTTTTAAAAGTAATTTGTGGAGTGAGATATGATGTAATTTGATGTTTTAATTGTTTGTATTGTCCATCATTAAAAGGGGAGTAACGAGTTAGAGAAAGCAGATAAGAGAGAAAGGGGAACTTAGGGAAATAGGGAAATGGAACAAACATACTAATGTAGTCTGTTGTAATACTTGCAGTGCATGGAGTCAGATAATAAGAGATAATCAGAAGTGTATCTTTCAATTGTCCCTGATTTTGCCTCAGATTATTGTCCTGTCCCTCGTAAAATGTTTGATTTTCTGGTAAATTGATGCGGTTTATAGACAGTCAACTAATATTATCTGAAATTAAGAGTTTTATAATTCTTATTGTCCAGAAAATGCAAGCTGATGCAAAACATTCTACGGTGTTAACTAAGTAAATTTAGAACATTTCCCCGAGCCGACTAGTCCTTTATCAGTAATAGTAATCGGAACTGGGGTAATAGTGTGTTACAGAATATTAGAATACATAATGGTGTTGAACCAAAACTATGAAGTAGGACACGTCTGCTTAAGGAAGTAGAACACATAATTTAATTTCTGCATCACGTGGGCATGTTTTTCGTGACAGTGTCTTATTATTTTTATATACTTGTTTAGATTTGTTTACTGGGGTAGTGCCCAGATCACCATGCTTCAAGCCTGGCACAGCCCAAGGGAGTACAGTCATATGTTCATAGGTTAATAGTAAGCTAGCTACCCTTGTGCACCATTTTAAGCCTAGCAAATTTCCCTTCATAAGAATCAGATCTTGTACCTCTTGCCTGTAAGGTAAAAACCTTAACTATTATACCAACCCCCAACCCCTTATGCCAATGACAACTCACAAGACAATGCAGTAATAGTAAGGCAGAAAAAAGTTTTACAGAACAAGAGCAAATATATACATGGTTACAAGTGTATCCACACACACAGGTTGACATTTGTATTTTTCAGTAGGTGCATGTTGCATATGAAATGAAAAAACTCAAGAGGAGAGGGAGAAAGGGCATGGCTGCATAGTATGTACAGGCAAGACTATGTCCCAGTGCACTTAGGACAGCTGCAAAGTAAGAATTAGGTCTTTGACTCAAAGACATATTGCAGACATATCTGTGTTAGCCTAGACATCTTCTCATCTGCTGAGTGGTTCACAAAAGTGAAAAATGAGTTTCTCTGACTCAGTTTTCATAGCACAGGGAGAAAAGCAATTCAGTGGAATGTGACTGTCTTTCTGTGTTCTAACCTGTCTAAATACATGAATATGTCTGTATGCATCAGATGGAGAACCCTTATATATTTTGTGGATGTTAATTGGAGAGTGACATCTTTTGACCTAGCTATTTTTAAAGAAACCTAGGCATTTCTGATAGAATTATGAAAATATGTATTGTTGTCATATTCTGCTTTATCATACATCCTATGCTTTCCCACACCAGATGGATCAGAGTATGTGAAGATATGCATTTCTTTTATTTGATAAAGCAGTCATATAACTGCTTTAATTGCCAACAACGGTTCTACACTAGCTGGCAGTTAGGGGTTATATAACAAATAGGAAGTGATTGCGCTAATAGTCATTTCCATTTTGGTGTACAAAAATCATACCTTTCTGTTATGTAGTAACCACACAAAAACAAACCAGAGAATCAACACAGAAGATAGGGCAGCATATGAAACTGATGAAGCCAGCAAACCTGCACTGTTATCATAGAACCCTTCTTAGGCATGACACCCTTCGGTCTTCCTAATCAACAGCACACCACAACTCACACACAATGCAGTCACATGTGCAGCACAGACACACACACACACACACACACACACACACACACACAAAAACGCACACATGCATGCAGCACTAATACAAACATGCTATACAGATGCAGAACACACATATAGATATGATATATAACATTCTGAGCTCTTTGCAGGATAGCATTTTTGGCTTGTAATCATACAACTATTCCCTGCCAGCATGTTAGCAAATCACGTGACTTATTTCCTAGTTTCAAGATATGCAGACATAAATGCTGCTCATTATCGATAGGGAAAGGCATATGTGTGGGCGTGTGGGCATGTGTGTGTGTGTGTGTGTGTGTGTGTGTGTGTGTGTGTGTGTGTGTGTGTGTGTGTGTGTGTGTGTGTGTGTGTGTAAGTCTCTTTGTGTATATGTGCACATTTTTACACTTTTGCTCATAGTGAACACAGCAGTCATGTGTACATGTTTGTAGCATTTATCTTCAGTACACCAACATGTCAGACACTTTTTTCTTAACTTCCATAAATAACATTGTTTGCTTTCATAGAACAAGAGCAGGGATGATGTTCTGTCTTGTATGCATGGATGCTTTCCTAGTGTGTGTGTGTGTTAAATGATTTAGCAGAGGCCACATTCCCCCCATAAATACTTAATTATTTTAACAAAGTCATTTACATTAGTAAAGTCTAACAGTGTATATAGCCTGCATACCTGTCATAATGTTTATGTATTTCACTTGGAAAATGCCACTGGGCATCCCAACAACATATGCACAACCACTATAACACAGCCAAAGCTATCCCAAAAGATTTCTCACAAAACAATGCATCATAACATGTTTAGTGAATGAGTGCCTCTCAAGTTATATCCCAGTGACCTGAGTTTAACTCCTGTACTATTAATGTACTTACTGTGTGACTAAGTAAGTTACTTACTTCACTGGGCCTGAGATAGTTGGCTCTGCAGAAAAATATCTGCTCCCTCTGTTATGGAAACACATGGTTTTAAAGGAGACAGAAATATTCATTGATTACAGGTTTCACATGGAGCAGTCTTTGGGTGAAGAGAGAGAGTGACATATGGTAGCCAATTACTATCCTTTGTTTAGCATCTTTTGTGTACCTTTTGGGATTATGAAGCAGTGGATTTGGACAGTGCCCTTTGTATGTCAGCATCCAGCAAAATGGGTTAATAAGACATTTTAAAGACATATTTTATAGGGAACTGTTACTAATGCTACCAAATTATCATACTGCTTTACTTTTTGGTAATATGCAGTGTCACGCGTTTCAGGTTGAAATTGTGGCCTATGAATAAACTTACCATTAGTGATACCTGTTTGCTACAAATGTTTCAGTAAAAGATTTGAATCACTGCTCATTCCATGATGTCATTCAGTGAAAACCTCTTCGGCCTGATTAGCTTTCCCTAGTTATCAAATGAATGATGAATAAATAAATAAGTAAATAAGAAGTCAAATGAATATTAACCTGTTTGGCATCTTTCTCCAGGCCACTTTTTTATTTGGTATGCATTCTTTCTCACTCTGTTTTCTTGCATTTTGTTGCAGTAGTTCATTCCCATAAAGGTTACAGTTACTTCATAATGTTTTGTCTGCAGCAGCAGAAGTGAAATAAATTATCCTCTGCACTACATTTGCAAGTATTTGGGGAGGAGAAGTGAATGACCCATTGTGGTGCCTTTTCGACCATGACTTAGGACAGAGGGTAAATGTGAAAACATATCAGTTTAGAGTAGCCAATCACTTGGCAATTTTAAGGAAATAGGAAAAATAGAATAGAAAATGCAAAAAACAGGGCTAATTCTACTGCTAATTTTAACAAAAGCAAACATGGCCAGTGCTAGTAGCATTACCAGAGTACTCACAGAAAACCTGTGTAGAGGAAATAGCATGCATACTCAATACAGGGAGTAACCTGAGGTCAGGATTGAACCCAATACCCTTAGGCAGAGAAATTAACTGTTAAATTAATTGTAGCCACAAACAGTTTCTTAGTTAATCAGCAAGCTGATAACATAATACAACCTAGACTTTCTGCTGCATTTTCAGCACAGCCTTGCTACTTCCTACATGTGGCAATTCAAAACAGCAAAATACTTTATGGACTTTAGTTGTCCTGGTTGTTTTTGAACTTGAATCCTTGAGAAGTCCTGAATGAAAGCTGTGTACCAGACTGCTCTGTCAGTCAGTTCGTCATGGGAAATATGAGAAAAAGGTGCATTCTAGTGGATAACGTGGCTCTGAAGTGACCATCAGACACATTCCTTACTGTTCTATCTTGAGGTCAGTGAATATTTTGAGCACTCCTAAGTAACCTCTAGCAGTGGTTTGCATCTTGAGTGATTTACAGTTAGGGATGTGGAAAGGGAAAACATACTGCAATTGTTATAGGAAACACTATGTTTGATTCCTTTTATTGCAAAAGGTAAAGCCCAGAATATAATTACATTTTAGCATCTGAATATAATTCCTCTTTACAAATGTGGATAGCTATCATTTAGTCCCATGCAAGGCACATATGTATTAGCACTTTGAAGATCTGTGATGTATGGTATGGGAGAATCACACACAGGATAGTAATGTGGATGGCTGCCTCATCCCTTCTAGTAACACAAACTGTCTGGGCTTGGATTATTTTGTAATCCACCTGAATTTCTTCCAGTTAGTTATATTTATATGCAGTACTCCATTCTAGAAGCTGGACCCTGCAAGGCATTTGGCCTTTTTGAAGAGGCATTCTGCTGTCAGTCAGGTTATTAATTGCCTTAGTGAAGTTAGCTGTAGACATGAGAAAAGTGGGAGCCCTGGAGCACTGCTGGAATGTGCCTATGCACACATTTCTCAGCACTTTTTCTGAAGGGAGCCGTTCTGCACATGTAACAAGCATTCCTATTTTGGGTGGTATGTTCTCATTCAAGGTGGGGGGCAGGCATACAGCTCTGCCTGCTACCCACACTCAACCAGCTGAGGTCATTAACAGTGCACAAGAGATGTGATTTGTTAGAGTGGTACTGAAAATAAATGGACATATTCTGTTTATGACATTTTCATCATCCACTTTGCAGTTTCTGTGTGACTTACAAGCATAGCTTGTTGCACAAGACGACAGTAGGGTTCCTTTCTCAGGCTAATTAAGTAAGGCTAAGAATGGGTAAACCAAGTAGGCAGTTGTGGGTAGAGTAATCTTATTGTAGGAGTCCTTATTTAGGTTTGATCTTGAGGACATTGCTATGGTTTGTCACATGAGATGAGAGTGTTGTCACTAGGAAAACAGCTATCATGTCTTAAGTGTCTGGCTGTATGCCAGGCTGGTATTATCAGCATCTGAAATAATAATAATGGAAACAGTAGATAGATAGATAGATAGATAGATAGATAGATAGATAGATAGATAGATAGATAGATAGATAGATAGCGATATATATCACAGTCTTAGTGTTTCTGTCTGCTAGGTGTGCAGTACATGTGATATCTTTTTGTTCATTTGATGGGAGGAACAGATGTAAAGTGTGGCTCCGTGCCAAAACTTTGAAACAAGCAAACAATTTATTAGCAAGTGGGTGGGGAAGTACCTTGCAACTCGGTATCATTTCTGCAAGACCTAACACTGAGTTTCTCAGCACTTGGCAAAGGTGTAAAGGAAGTGTGATTTGAGGAATTGCTGTTTTTCTCTTAACTACTCTCCCACCAATGATTGTTCTCTGCATTATGGTTAAATGCAGGCTCTGTAGCTGACAGCATTGGCTTAGCATGCTGAGTGTCTGCAAAGTGAAAATCTGTTTAGTTTTAAGAACTGGCAACATACCCAGGCAAACATAAGTTCATGAACATTCCTTTTTGTTTGGGTGTAGAGCAAGTTTCCTTTTCATATTTTGATATGCAGATAGTGCACACATATTTTACTTGTTATGTCATTATAAAAAGCCATGCAAGTTCTTACAAGCTATACAGGGAAAATCTTTAAGCTTGGAGGCCACTGTAGATCTGTTATACCTGTCTATTTAATATTATGAGTCATTAGCTCATACTTTATAGTGTTTTCTCAGACGAGTTGCATTAACTTCTTTCTGTTTTGTCCATCTATCTGTCTGTCTAACACTCTCTCTCTCTGTTCAGGTTGAAAATGGATATTGCATGGAAAATAGATTCATTTCATTGTGGCACTCCTGTCTGTTTCTTTTCTTCAGTCTGTTTCCTGTATGATCTCATCTGTAAAGTTTCTTCATTGAAAAGGCACAATCATTTAAATAGCTCTTAGTTTCACAAGTACAGTGTGAACTGTTATTGTTCCTCATTCAACCTTTCAGAAGCTTAAGATGAAAAAAAAAAAAAGTTAAGCATCTGCAGTGTGTAATAAGGACATCACAGTGACATTTGTGGCTCTGACGTTGCCCAGGGGACTTTCTGCATTGCAGTGGACGGGCAGGTTTGGACATTAAACACAAATCTTATTCTTCTTCTGCAATATTACACAAATAAACCAGTTCAGAAGGAACCAAAGACTAGCCATAAAATGGCCTTTTTTCCAGTGAATGCTGTTTTGCAGAGGGACGGCTGGTTTTATGTCTCTATCTCTACAGTAACAGCCTTAAGACTTTTATAGAGACAGAATGTCCAGCCATAATCCAAGAAGGAGCCCTAGTCTGATACTCTTGTTGTAGACTGATTGAGACATGCAGTAGATTTAGCCAACCTTATGCTGTATATTGGTTGAATTTTACTGAGTAAAAGTAACCCTAGAATCTAAACGGCTTTGTTTATCTGCATTTGCTTTATGTGAAACAAGCAGCCCACATAACTTTACATATTATATTTGTATACATATGTATGTATCTCAGCATGTATGTATATATTTATATGTGTATATGTTTAATGACTTTGCTGCAGACTGACATCCCTGACATTTATATTTCTCTACACTGAACAGTAGTAAGTGTTAAAAATGTCAGTGGGTTTCTTATAAAATTGTTGAACTGTACTGCAAATATAAAGCTGTTTGACAAGAGGAGTTTTGTGTCCCACAGTGATTTCAATAGGCTGTTATGCCATAAATTTACTACTGTGGTGTGGTGCTATGAGCTTGGAGACAAATCCTTTGGCTGTGAACATTTGGAATTAAAACCCTGGAAGGCTCCAGCCGGCATGCCTCAGTGCTAAATGCAGAGTGCGTGATCATGGGGTTTGTGTTGTAAATATGTGTTTTTCAGCCACAGGGATGTCTTCTGAATAAAGTACATATATAGCAGTGTGATTTAATGTGCAAATGTGTAAGGAAGAAGTTTGAAAATAACCATGTAGAATTATAATTTTATGCTTTTTTATTTATCTTCATTATAGGGGGTTAGCTTTTCATTCTAACATTATACTTTACACATCTTTGCTACAGCTTTTGTAAATTGTATTTATGGCATAACATGAGAAAAGGGATCAATGAATGTGCTGTGCCTCAACTAACATGTTATAGCATGTGTACTAAATGTCATGGTTTTGAACCCCATAATCACATGCTAGAAATGTGCCTGATGCATACTGCAAAAACAATTCACGTCAGTAACAGCAGGATTGGATGACTCCTTGTGTTTTGCATTTTCCTTCATTTATCAACAGATGCAACTCCAGAAGAAGCTAAAAAAAGTCCTTTACTGTGTCGGCTAGGAAAATTATCCACAAGTTAGTGAGTTGCAGCTTGTAGTTTGGTTGCAATATAAAACCTAAAATATGTACTTTTAAGTGAAAATTTGCAGCTGTGACATTCAAACTGAGCTAAGTGGTGTTTTGTAAGTGTTGCTAAGTGGTTATTTGCATGGAAGACATTGCGGCTGCTGAGTGCAAAAGATGTTGAAAATGAAGACGTTGTAGTGTGTTCCTGACACTGCCTCAGTCACATGGGTTGTAGAATATAGTAGTACCAGTAAATTTGCTCTTGGTGTCCCAAAGCCTTCCGGCATTCTCTTAAAAGGCCATTGCCCTCCATCATTACTGGAGTTTACAATGACTAAGTGTGTTTCATTTTGTCAATGTGCAGTTTATTCAATGCCAAGACATTAGAACAAAAACACTCTCAAGGATGCAAACACTCACACACACACACACACACACACACACACACACACACACACACACACACACACACACACACAAAAAAACTCCCCTGAAGCCCCCCCGCCCATGTAATGCTCCTACTTCCACAAATTTATCAACTCTGAGATTACATAATCTTGAGGAAGAGGAAGAAAGTGAGAAGAATACAACTGCCACCTTCTTCCCCTTTTCTGGAGTTACTAGCAATCTTCTAGTGATAATAATTCTGATTGTTGTTTGCCTAGTCAGCAGTGGGCAGTTGTGCCCCATAGTCCTTCTTCCCTCAGTTAACACTGATCATTTTTTCTCAGTTGGCAATGCCAATACTCTGCATCTTTTTGAACCATATAACTAACTACCATCTGTGATTACTCAGTTTGCACATTTGTTCTGTTTTATTTTTTATGAATTTCTTCACCTGGGCTGTACCTGCAAATAGTTTGTTGTGATCAATGTACTACTCCAGTAAACAAACTATATAAATAAATATAAATGCTTACATTTTGTTCTGTGTTGGTGGAGAACTGCATTGTATATCATACTGTTTTACTGCATGGCATCTGGATTTTCTGCAAATGCCATATCTCCAACAGTCATTCACTTTATATCAGTGCTTTTATTTGTGGAATCACACCTAATATAAAAGTGCCTGTATCTGCTATGTCACCAATCCCATAATCCATAAGTGTACTGCATTGTTAGCCATTTCTCAGAAATACTCGGTCTGACATTAGTGCATTATAGTGAGCTTATAGCTAAATTCCAAAATTGTAAATGGCTTCCCTTATGTTTTGCATGTGTAAACGTACTTCTTGTGTTGATTTGTACATGCACTGCACATGTACAGTACATTGGTTCAGTAGAGTGTCTATCTGTTACAGAAAATACTATGTCTCATGATTATTCTTCATAAAATACATATTAACTTGCACATTCTTCACAAATGAGTCAAATAAAATGCTTATAATATGTTTATGTTAAAATCAAAAGGTAGTATAAATGCATAATTATGCAAGCTATAGTTTCACATAAGTTGTAGCTTTATATTTCAAGTGCCTTGCAACTGCATTCTCTTTATTAGCAAATTATAGTCTACTGACAGATAACTGAAGGCAAAGTAAGTGCTGAAGGAGTTAAGGGATGTTATGATGTTATACTATGTTTAAAGAGTCTGGTTTCAGAATGTTAATAGAGTATGTTCTGGCCTTCTCAGGCTTGGGGGATCAATCATTGCGAGGATGTCTGTAAGATAGCATGTATTGGCACTGAATGTCACAAGGTCAAAAGATAAAGTCTTAGACCAGGTGCTCTGTGTTTTAAAAAGGCATATCTGTCAAGTGTTCTGGGTGGCTGTGGTGATGCAGAGATTAGTGTTGTTGTCTCACAGCAAGAGGATCTCCAGTTCAATTCTTGGCTGGGGTGCCTTCTGTGCAGAGTCTGCATGTCCTTCTTGTAGTCATGTGAGTTTCTTCTGGGTGCTCTAGTTTCCTTCCACATTCCAAAGACATGCAAACAAAGACCACTGTGAGGCAAACAAATGAACTCCACACTTTTAATATAATAAAAATATATAAAACAAACAATACATGTGAAGCACTTTTCATCCGGCTTAGTAGCCAGACTTCATCAGATCAGCCACAGATAAAATTCATGCCTATATAGTGAATGACACACGCTCCCTTCTGTTTAATTACACGTTAATTACTTAATTGATCAACTCAAAGGTCACACCAAACAACTTTTTTCTTTTTTCTTCTTTCTTCATACAGAAACATCCTACCAATTCTTGCATAAGCAACTATATATAATTAAACCCTTTATATCCAACAATAAACATAACGTCTACAGTATAAAATATATTCTAAAAATTATGTTTGTTAAACAATTATTATATAAAAAGTTATCTACACAAGTGTATGTATGCAATCCTTCGTAATATACATAAAATGTGCTCATGTCAGTTTCTTTTATTACTAAATGTAGCTCAAAGGGCTGTCTCATCTAGACAAACTTCTTAGTTTTAAAATACAAGTTATAGCTGTTACTTCATTTAGACCTGATGGTCTATTTGCATCTAAACGGAGCTGCCATAACAGTTCATGTTTTTCCAGTACTAACTGGTAGGGGCCCTCTCTAGTGTGAGGTACAACTTGTCCGATCATTCTAAAGAGAAAGGTATGATCCGAATGCCTAGCACAATGCCTAGCTAAGACATTCTCCACTTTCCCTTTATTAATGTTGTATATGTGCTCATACACCCTTTCTCTGAGCTTTCTGTCAGTTTTACTGATGTAGAATGCTGGATGCATCTTGCTTAGTAGGACTTTTGTCAAAAGCAGTGAAACACTTTTCTCACATAATTTGCAGGTACAGTGCACAATCCCATAAAAGGTTTGCATGTATGTTGTATGTGTTCATGCCAGCAGTATGATTCAAAGAGATATGTAGCCCATATGTCTGAATGGGCACTGACAGAAAAGGACACAGTCACTGCAAGCATGTATTGCATCCAGTACACACTATGCACAATATATTAACAGTGTCCTTCAGGTGGATTTTGCATATAGTGATATGCATACTTCATTTCTGGCTTTATGTAGCCGCTGAGAGGTTACTGTAATTTATTGTCATAAGTAGGTAACATTAATAATTAAAGTGCACATTCAGAAAGTAGATCCTGTGTAGTAGCACCATTCTGTCTGATTTGGAAGACTCCCCATCTGATAATGTACCACGGCCTGTCCACCCGTCCTCTACAGCAGGGTACCCATGACATGTATAGCTTACCTTACAAAATGTTTCAGTTATCTGGCTACTTTAAAACTGCCTTAGGCATGTTGTTATGAAAATTTTCTCCCATGGTTTCCCTTGCAAAGAATCCTTTGGCTTAATGTGCTCTACCCCTGCTAAACAAAATGAAGTGAAAGACTAAACACTAAACCTTCGTGGGTCAAGCCAATAAAGTGTAACCGTAATGATGCATGATGCTGCTATTTTGTAAGTAAAGAGAGTTATCGATATTGCTATAAAACTGCCATGTTCTGGCCACAGATATTAAAGCAAACAAAACTACCCCTAATGACTGCTTGGTGCTACATTTCATTGTAACACATATGCATGATTGCTACCATTAGTTAGACACTCAAAAGAAGGAACTACAAATTCTCCTGAGTAATTGTGACCTCTCATAGGCTATGTCATTTTGAACAGGCCTCACTCTGATTTCTAGTAACTGCAAAACTTGTGTGTGCGTGTGTGTGTGTGTGTGTGTGTGTGTGTGTGTGTGTGTGTGTGTGTGTGTGTGTGTGTGTGTGCGTGTCTGTGGCAATGGTGGGAGCAGTTAGACAGGACTTTAGAACACAGTTTATATAAAAATGTTGGAAGGTGATTGTAATGTAATATGAGTTCATGCTTGTGATATTTGTTTACAAAACTAGCCAGTTCTATTTACAATATGTTAACATGCAGATAATACTGTCGGCTTAACTTTCTTGCATGCTTATGTTGAAAATGCACTATTACACCTTTGATCAGTCCTTTTTGAAAACAAAGGATGACAAGCTTATACTGTATATCTGTGTATATTTTTATGCAACCCAAGCATGTTAATTTAATCTCACACATAATTATTTAGTAAAGAAAGGTGGGTGTAGTATTATTTAGAATAAAGTAGTGGATGTGATTTGAAATGTGCTCAACAAAATATTAACTGGCTTTTGTTTTCCTTCTTTGTCCAGCAGGGAGAGCCAATCCCAGAAGACATTTATCACATATTGGGTAGCAGTAACATCCACTCAATTGACGACCTCCGAGTGGCACTTCACATAGACTCCGTAGGTAAATCTGTGATGGCCATATTCATTTTATACAAATTAGTGTGCGACTAAAGTCAGGCATCCAAATAAAGCCTAATCAGATGTAGCAGTAGCATAGCTCTGCTCTGGACTGCATTGTCTGAATGGCATTTTGAATGTCTTGACAGAATACATTTAATCAGGAACTGGTTCATTGGTCACTTCATTGCATACATATTTATGTTCAGTGAGAGCAATGCTGAATCTCTTAAGTCATATCTAACCGCAGGTTTCCTGAAATATTACAGTTTTGTTATATGTGCTCCTCTACCAAAGCTTTTCATTGTTTGTTTTGTAAAGAGCTTCATAAATGACTGGAAATGACTTTAGTTCAGCACTTTACATTTGTAAGCAGTTTCATATACCTGGAACACTGCAGGTATGCTACTCGTGCGGGATGTCTTATTCACTAGACATTTAGTCTGTTGCCAGTCAGTACCACAGAAATAGCCTCATTGAATCCTGCCTCTTCAGTCATATTTTCATGACATAATTCTATCACTGGCTGTTTGAATCTTTTTTCTTTGTGTGCATTTAAACTCTGCAGTCAGTCGTTTACTTGTGTCTACTGGGTGGTTCATTTGTTCATCTAGGTTTTAAGAGTGATATGGCTCAGTATCATTTAAGAATGCAAGGTGTTCATTCCAGTATCACAGTAAATTAAATAAGAAGCAAGAAGATAAAATAGCTATAGTGTGTCACCTGTCAGAATTATAATGTTCCATAACAAGACCACGTGCACTTCAGTTTGATGACCTGAACTAATCTTCAGAATCACGCCCCCTTTCTATTCCTTGTTTTGTCTGCTAAGGTCTTTGGAATCCCAGCTGAGCTGCTATCTGTGGAGGAACAGAATTTCCTGCCTTTGTTCCCCTTGCCAACTGGACTTTTGGCACGGTTCTAGAAACGTTCTTCCTCCCCCCCTCATTTACCATACTTTAGGGTTTTCTGATGCCTGCACTTGTGTTATGTTATGCCTGAGAGGCACCATTGAAAATGCTTGCCTCACCCGCCATTGTCCTATCTGAAATTCTTTTCTGTTTGATTCCACAGTATGGACAATAGTTACAAATTCTTAAATTAGCAGCATAACTTTTTAAGGCTGTTTTGTGCCCAGCTTCAATTGAATTAGCTGTTCAGAAGACAGCTATGGTGAAGCTGAGATATTTCAGTAGCTTACTTGTTACAGACAGCTGTACTAGCTTTAATAAAATTAACCTTCAAATGAAAGTAAGAGTTAAAAAAGGAGAATACAGGAGAAAATGCATGCCCTTGGAAAGTATGGACATGGAAGCATTGTTTGTGCTATATTTTGGAAAAGTATAGATTATTTTCTGCAAGGCTGTAACTATACTGGTAAATTGATTTGAATAAGATAAGTTAGTCTTTCATAATTACTGATGGTAGTAATGAAGCACCAAAGTCTGTTAGTTTAATGGAGCCCTAATGCACCAGTTTCAAGAGCAACTTGGAGGACAGGAGAGCACAGTAGATGTTTTGTGTGTGTGTGTGTGTGTGTGTGTGTGTGTGTGTGTGTGTATATATATATATATATATATATATATATATATATATATATATATATATATGGTTCTACCTGACATAATCGAAACCACACAACACCGACAACCACATCACCGACACCACATATTCGACAGTCCATAAACACGAAACCACACATAACCGACAACGAAATAACCGACGGTACACAAACACGAAACCCCATACACTGCACACACCACAATAACAATTAAAACAAAACACATCCCCATTCCACAAACCACACACACACACAAGCACACCAAAATCCTTACAAGCCCACACTAAACCTTACCCTAACCCTAAGGTCCGTCACTATCGCACACTTACCTACCCGCTCCCTAACCCTAACTCACTTAACCCGCCCTATCGCTCCCTAACCCTAACTCACTTAACCCACCCCTATCGCTCCCTAACCCTAACTCACTTAACCCACCCCTATCGCTCCCTAACCCTAACTCACTTAACCCACCCCTATCGCTCCCTAACCCTAACTCACTTAACCCACCCCTATCCCCACAGACCGTCAATCTCCACACTTACCTGCCTCGCACCCTAACGTCCGTCACTACCGCATACTCACACAGCCTTTCCCCATGTCGGCATCCTCGGCGTTGGTGTTGTCATCCGTCGTGTCGGTCTTCTGCATTGTCGATGTTCTGCCACTCGCGATTCGCGTCGGTCTTCTTCGTTTTCGATCTTCTGGAGCTCCGAATTCCGCTGTCGGTCTTCTGCGCTGTCGACGAAGTCAGGTAGAACCATATATATATATGTTGAAATCCCATATTATCGAATCTCACTTTGTCGACACTCAAAATATTGACCTCTCACTTTATCGAAGCAGCAGAACAATGAAGATCATCCCAGGGTAAGTAACCTGTTATGCAAGACTGTAAACTTTGCCCTTTTCCTAACTGCAGTGCGATCTCCAGCTTGGTATGTTTAGTTAGGGGGTGTGTGGGTTAGGAATAGTGTGGTTTGGGTTTTGTTTCTTTTTGGGTAAGTGGTTACTTACCCTGGGAAGATCTTCGTTGTTCCACTGCTTCGATCAATAAAGTGGGAGTTCTGCATTTTTAGTGTCGATAAAGTGGGATTCAATAATATGGGATTTTGAAAAAAAAAAAAAAAAATATATATATATATATATATATATATATATATATATATATATTCCTTTGGGTTCCTATCTAATGGCCGAATTTACAGAATGCCGAATTACACATTCCCGAGACAAGTTTGCCGAACTTACACATTGCCGATTGGTTAAACTGCCAAATAACACAATGCAAAAGCACACTACAGTGGTTGAAAGTGAATTTACGTGTTTCCCCACTGTAGTGCGGTCTCGGAGTTAGTATTTTTAAGTAGGGGGTGTGTGTACTAGTGTGTTTAAGCTTACCTTAAGTTTCTGGTGCTTTGCTTGTGAAGTCCACCATGATTAATGTTGTATGAGGTACGCTATGGGATACGTTCAGGTAGAGTTCATGTTCTATTAGGCGTAATATTATTTGGCAGTTTAACTGATCGGCAATGTGTAAGTTCGGCAAACTCGTCTTGGGAGTGTGTAATTCGGCATTCTGTTAATTCGACCATTAGATAGGAACCCATTCCTTTATATCAATGAATTAACATGAAATACATCTAGAAATTTCATCAGCAATCTCTTTCATCAAAACACAAAAACAAGTAAATAATGTATCGCAAATGAACAAATGAAACAGATACATTTCATTTCTGATCACCAAAAGAATGAGAAATCCTGACCAACCCCTCCAAAAATTAAATATACTAACTTCACGGTTATACAACCATGAAGAAATAGGATTGCAGCATGCAATGAATGTGTGCTGTGAAAAAATCAACTGCAGCCATATATGTATTTGTATATGTACGTATGTATGTATATATGCCATCAACTGGATTGTGATGGAGTTATGGATCATCAATCACAATCCAACAGAGTTAGTCACAGTCTAATGAGACCTGATTTATTGATCACAAGGAAAAAAGAGAGCAAAATCTACCCCTTTCCTCTGAAGGACCTATGCTAAAGCCCATTTCTGAAGTTCACTGAATTAGGGTTTATTGGATTATAATCCAGAGTTTTTGAGTCGACTGCAATCCAAATAAGAAATTTGAATGTATACACTCAGCACATGTACACACATACATACATGCATGCACACCTACACAGTAACCATTTGAAACGTCAGGACCTGCTACAGTGAGTCCCATAATACGGAGACTGAATGGCTGAAAGAATGGATTTACATATACCAAGTCAGAGATGCCATTTCTTGGAATATTCCCTTTTCTCTGAAGTATAGCGATCTCAGACTTGGTATATATAAGTTTAGTGGGTGTGCAAGAGGCTTGCCTCTCCCTGCAAAAAGAAGTTTATAGGAGTAGGAGAAGAGTGATTTTCGGGATTTGCTCTTCTCTTGTGTTTTTAGTGTGCATATTTGTGTATGCATGTAATGCATATCTTTGTGTGCAAGTTTTCTGTGTGTGCGTGTGTGTGTGTGTGTGTGTGTGTGTGTGTGTGTGTGTGTGTGTGTGTGTGTGTGCGTGTGTATGTGTGTGTGTGCGCGCTGTTTGAATTCACACTGTTTCCCATCTGCTTGGCAGATTGCTTTCAGGAACTTTATCTGCCTGCCCCACAGAATGATGTTGTTTACTATTCATGGGATATAAGACTAGCCAGTTCCATCCTGACAATCGCATGGGACTTATCCTCTTGCAACATCATACTATTTTGACGTTGGTCTTTACAGCATATCAGTTATTTCAGTCCCTGAAGGCAACTATTAATTCAGTCTTGTCTCAAGGGATGTGCCAGTCATTTTAGTACTCATAAATATAATTCCCTGCTCATTTTCCTAGTTTCACAGATCTCAGATAAAACTATTGTCACTTTTCCTCTTCCATTCTTCCTCTCTGTGAATGCTACCATTTGAACCATTCTTCACTTAGAAGTGACATATGTCCACATTGTAAATACTGAGACACAGCAGACTTGTTCAGTATGTCATTCGGTTTTCCTGCCTCTTAGTACATATCCCCCACCCCAGGTAACTGTCTTAGGCTGAATTTCTGTTCATTCCACTGTTCTAATACAGCTGTTTCCATATTGCTCTTTACTCCACTGTAACATTCTATCTGTAGTGTTACCTTGACCAGCAGGATAATGTATTTGTCTGTTCTCTGGCCTGTTTCTGTAATCTTTCCTTTTCCTCTTCCTCACGTTTTTGTTTGCTTTTTCTTTCCTCTTTTCATTGCAACCCTTCAAGTTCATTATTTTAGCCATTCTAGTTGTCTCCTTTTTCTTTCAAAATGTATTTAATATTGGTAAACTGGAGCTGTGTGCAAAATACAATGTCATAAAAACATAAATTTGCAGAGCAGGTTATTTTATTTTCTTTGTTTGTGTGTGTGTAACCTTATCTGTGTACTCGGACCCCGCTTCTCATCCTTTCCTTCTGTATGTTTTCCATTGTGCCTTACGACAGGTTGATATTTGCAGTTATTAAAGGTAGTTCATTCTTGGCCTGTACCACAGATCATAACAAGGCACGTTGTGACTAATTTCCAGCCACTATGTTAGTGTGTAGCAAGAGTATATTACCTTTCGTTATCAGGTTATTCGTCTTCTAAGCTTCTAGCAAAGCTTTTGCAGTTTCCATCTTCTTCTCTCCCTGAAGTAGAGAGCTACTGGAGTCTGAAGATAAGTCTCAGTACCACTATAGCAATTCACTTTACTGGAATTTTGCCATGCATTTAATAGTCTATACTGTGGTCATCCACTAAAGATGGTTGGCCCTTTTCTTTTGCTTTTAGGCCAACAACTCTGATATCTCTTGATATATTACACACACACACACACACACACACACACACACACACACACACACACACACACACACACACACACACACACACACACTTCTACCAGCTTAGTCTTTTTGCACATTCTAAATTCAGGTAACAATTTCCATGAGCACTGCATATGATAAACTAGATTTTATTGAAACTTAAATAAGACCATGTCATTGCATAGCTCCCTTCTTCATTCCCCCTTAACTCTTTTTAACAGTTGTGCTCCTTCATCCCCCTGCCTAAAGTAACTTATTTCACACTGTATTTGAAACATTTGATGTGAACTGAGTTTTACTTAGATCATCTGGATAAAAAAGCTGTAGTATTTTGTGCTTCTGTACATTTGGGAGGATGCAAGCATAATTCACTAATGGAAATGAATTCTTAAATTTTAAACTGTTTTACCAGTAAAGTTAGATTGTTATCTTCAAGAAAAAAAAAAAACAGGGACCTCTCCATCCCTTACTTTTTTGTGCTTTTGGCATGGAGAAAGTTCATTTGTGTAATAATAAATGTCAAGGGTTATTTCATCATTCCTTGTGTCTTTTGGAAATGTCTTGAAAAGGAATGCTTAGCTGTTAGTAATTTTGGCTGGCACCCAGGTCTGCACAGCCTCATATGTTCCACTGTCTGCTCATTGTACCCACTGCTTGAGGTTCATTATTTACATCTGTTCTTGGTTACCTCTGCCATGATAGGAAGTATATTTGAAATTTAATTGCCCTACTTTGTTTTGTCTGAAAATGATACAGTCTTCTGGCAGTTTCAGGATAAATTCATTATTTTGGGGCGTGTTTTGAGTATAGCATAATCTTCATGTCATCAGTCATCAGTAACAGGATTCTAAGTTAGGTATTTATGTAAATAACTGAATGTTCAGACACTGGTTTACTAACAAATGCTTACTGTCACAGTCAAGAACACTACGTTTGTAGAGCAGAGTAAGGGTCTGATTGAGTGAGTGATCGTAGTCGGAGTGAAAAAAGGGAGCCTTGCTTGCAAAAAGCAGTGAAGAGTGTGTCACATGTTTGATATCCACACCTCTCAGCAGTCCAGAGTTTCACAAATGTCCAGATTTTTGCCTCATATTTTTGGTCTGTTCCTCATAAAATTTGTGTTTTGTGTTCTTTTGGCAAATCACTGAGGATTGAAGTCACCAAATAATGAGATACATTTGAGTTTTTAAATATTTCTGGGCCTTTGTCCTCCATCATTATTTTAGGTCTTGTCCAGATCTCTTGCTCTAAGAGGTTGAGAGGGATGTTAATACCTATAGCTGTGAAGTGTGTTCTGTTACCTTTAAAATGCAGATGATGCAGCTAACCTAAGACATAACTGCTGACCATAAATTTTCAGTTCCAGCTTTTAGTAAACTGCTGAGGATTTTAACAGAGAGTTGGGAAGGCTGTTCTCACTCAGAGACCGTCTTCTCACCTGGAGATGAACCTGCCAGTGATTTGAGTGGTGTCAACAAATACTGACAGCAGAAATTAGTTTCAGAGAAGTTATACAGCACATATCTCTTTAGTGGTTTTCAGCAGTCAGATGCATTGTTACCAGCAATGTTAGGACCCAGCTAGATACTTTTTCTTATAGTCTATAAAGAAATGCCAACTGAAATTAAAAAAATCATTTTCATGACCCCTTAGCTTAAATGTCACAATATAAATAGCTTGCTTGTGGTTACTGAATACAGCATAAAAGCATTTGAAATACACAAAGTATTTTCAAGTCTGCAGATAAATAGCTCAGTAATGTTAATGTCAGCTGTCCCATTCTTGTGAGACGTCAAAGGCCATGGACCTCAGTCATACTTTTTCCTTTACTAAGTTGTCATGTGTGTGTGCGTGCGTGCACGCGCACATGTGTGTGTGTGTTGTGTGTGTGTGTGTGTGTGTGTGTGTGTGTGTGTGTGTGTGTGTGTGTGTGTGTGTGTGTGTGTGTGTGTGTGCAGTCTGAGTTGCTTTGTAATTAGGTCTTTATTTCTCTGTGCCATAGAGATTACTGTACTATAATTGAGTTATCACTTTTGTCTCGCAAAAAAAAAATCTCAAATAGGAGAGGAGACTTCGTAGGACTTTTTGAGATGTTTCTTTTTCGAGAGATGAAAGTGATAATTTTGTTGCATTTGATTCATTAAAGTTTTATTTTTTAGCATCCCTGAGTGACTTCCATTCTTCCTCCGTTACACTTCTGAGTATTTTGGTTTTGTCTGTGCATGTCTCAGTTGCATTAGCATTTTATCCTGGTTATTTGAGACAACATATGAGAGTGGCACGGCTCTTTGAAAAAAGAAAGAATTTTTCTTTTGTGATGTACCCCTATGATATGTTCAGCTCAATTTTTTTCTGAATAGTGATATTGTTGTGGAAAGAGCTTTATGGAAAGTTTTTTTTGTAAGGGAAGATGCATGTTAGGGGCAGGGTTAGGGTAACACACACTATGGTGGGGGGGGCAGGTTTAGTAATCTTTGCTAACCCTGTGTGCTAACCTTAAATGTAACCCTGCACCTAACCCTAATGTGCAGCTTCCCTTACGAAAAAATTTTCCTTAACACTATCACTATACAAGACAGCTCAGACAGTCACCGTACACACACACACACACACACACACACACACACACACACACACACACACACACACACACACACACACACACACACACTCATACACAGTCTTTCTGAACACCATTTACACCAACCAGTATTCATCCAACTCAGTTTGCACAAATGTTCCTTCAAGCACTTCTTATAGCTGCTCACTTGCATCACAGAAATGTCTGTCAACCATGTCAGCCATAGCCAGTACAAGAAATGCCCAGGTGTATTTGTTTTTGATCCATTGTTTAGATCTAGAGCCTTTCTTAAAAATCTTCCTTTAAAATGAAGCACTTCTAATCATGTTCAAGTGGCAGTCTGTTGGAGAATTTTAGCAGGAGTTATTTCCTCTTCCATACATTCACTTTTATCTGTGTAAGCTAAGTTCAAAGACCGCCTGGGAATACCAGGTGCTGTAGGCCTGCCTACGGCCATACCACCCTGAGTGCACCCAATCTCATCTAATCTTGGAAGCTAAGCAGGGTTCGGCCTGGTTAGTACTTGGATGGGTGAAATGTCCTTTTATCCTTGACATTTATCGTGATAACATGCAGCTCTTAGCCCAAAGGCTTGTTTCCACCTCCTGAGAAAGATGTATATATCAGCCTATTTTGTTCCATGCTGTTGTTATTGTCTTCATCTTTTCCAAGTTTCTGACTTGTTTTGGGAATGAGTTCAACATGAGTAGGCACATAGACCCTTCATTTCTTCAGCCTTTAGTAATGCTAGGCCTGAAAATCAGAGTGAAGGAAATGCAGAACTGTCACTGCTGTTCATGTATATGGAGCCTGGAGTGAATTACCCAACAGCTTTTCTATTACTGCCTCCAAAAGTGATGAAATCTTTTGTGCTTTCATCATCACCACTGGTCAAATGTAGGCTACACTCATACCTCGAATGCTGAAAAGGTTAGCAACTCTCCAGTCTTTGTTGTGACATGCCATATTCAGCGGCATCTTTAGTAGGGAGCGATAACAATATTTCTTTGAAAGAAGGTTCTTTCTTGAGTGGCTTTTTATTGAACAATAAGGACAAATAAAACAGGGAAGAAAGCTGATTTGCGCACCTAGTCTGTTCACAATCTTTGCTTCCAATAACACCTTTGGTTTTTTGAATTCCATCTTTTCTTAGTTCTTTATAATTGTCAGGTAAGTATATGAATCCCATTTTAGTCCCCATGTCTACTCAAAAAGCTATTTTGCCTGTGAACCCACACCCACATCACACATGCTTACATATGCTTAGGTCCTCGCCAGAAATGTATGTAAACACCAAAGACCTCCCAAACACAAACGCACTACATGTCATACATCCCCTGCAGAACACAGTACACACAATAGCTCATGCACCAGTGTCTCACCTGTCAAGCCCATAAGGCTAAACACTAAACCTAACATATTAGTTATAGGTGACTCAATCATGAGACACACAGATGTCCCTCTCACTAGGCTGGATAAGGAAAAGGTCATGGTCAGCTGTCTGTCAGGTACCAGGATCTGCCATATGACACATGCACTCAAGTCTCTCAACAACAGGTACTGTTATGACTCCATCATAGTCCATGTTGGTGTGAAACACTTGAGACATACCTCAATGGGCTATATGAAGAGAGATATGACTGAGCTGTCAAACTGTGTCTCGGGCAGGTATGTCCCTAGTCTTAAGCAGCATTTTAACTTCACCTAGAATGATGCCTCAATACAAACAGAAAATAATTGACTTCAATAATTGGCTTAGTTTTTGGTGTAATTCTAAGGGGATCCAGTATATGTCACCCTAGGATGACATGATTGACAGACCTCAATGCTTTGCCAGAGATAGTCTTCATCTGTCATCCCTGGGATTTCGGCTACTGACTAAGGCTTTTGCCACCCCCATAGTGCCTTTTTAGGCAGTGTCACAAGGACAAAGCTCCTGATGTAAAAATACTAACCAAAAGCAACCTCAAGGTCATGCTGCTAAATGCTAGGAGTCTTAAGGTGAAACTGCACTTACTGGAAGCAGTCCTCTCCCTGGAGGATGCAGACATTTATGCAGTCACGGAGACTTGGTTCAAGGCTGTGGAGAACACCCCAGCCATACTAGGTTACACCTTCTTCCACACATTCAGACCACAAACAGATGACAGGAAATCTAAAGGAGGCAGTATATCAATATTCATCAAAGATAAATACACCTCCAGATTGGTTAAACAGTATGATGCCCTAGAGATACTTCAGGTGCAATTAACTGTTGGTAGGACACCTATTCAAGTCATTGCCAGTGACAGAACCCCCTCCATGAATCAGGGCACCCATTCTGCCTATTTGGATCAACTTGAGTCTATCAAGATACATCTGAACACCATGGTTTTGGACAACTTTAACTACCCTAGCATTAAATGGGTGAATAACCTGTGCTCAAACTCACCTATCCAAGGGTTCTTTGACTTTGTTAACACCAATGCCCTGGACCAGCTGGTTGATACCACCACTAGGGGCACCAACATCCTGGATCTGGTGCTTAAAAATATGGGAGGCCAATGTAGCACCCCCACTGTGAGCTCATCCCTGGTGAGATCTGACACAAATCAGTCTCATTTGAAGTAACTATCACACCTGAACCCCTTTCAGCAGCAATTATACTATACAACTCAAAAGCAAATCACAACCTCTTACGGGATGGTATAACTGCACCTCGCCTCTCAAACAAAACTGGTAACTAGGCTGAACTCTACACCAATGCCCTATACAAACACCTGTATAATTGCATTGACTCGGCAGTACCTGTTAAGACCAAAACAAGCTCTTCAAGGAAGAAAAAACCTGCCTGGTGGACAACCACCATTAGCAAGCTATACAATAAAAGGAAGAAACTGCTGTGTAAGAGTAAGAAGGTGTGGGCTTTAAACTGGAGACACTCCCTTCGCAGCTTAAATAAGCAAATAAGATTACTTTTGAAGTCCTCCAAAGCAAACTTTGATTCCAAGTTATCTTCCTCATCAAAGGACAACCATAAGACGTTCTTTAGTTACATCCATAACTTAAAAGGTTAAATGGTAAGGCCTGGATTTGTGCCAGACTAGTAGTTAATGGTAACACATATACTGAGCAAATGGACATAGCTAACCTATTAGCTGACAAGTCTGGTGCAAACTTCACTCCCCTGTCCCCACTTCATTTACCTCATGACATCCCTACCACCTGTCCCTTACCTTGTATCTCTAAAGAGCAGGTCATAAACGCCTACAATAAGGCCAAAAACACAACAACATTGGGACCTGATAACATCCTAGGCTGCGTCCTGCATGGGCTCAAACAAGAATTAGCATCACTATTGGGTACTCTTTTCAATCACAGTCTAAGCACTGGCTTCATCCCAGCTGAATGGAAAACAGCCACCATTATCCCCTTGCACAAAGGTGTTGTTTCTACTGACCCCAGGAACTACAGACCTATTAGCCTGACTAGGCTCATCTGTAAGGCCATGTTGAGAATCATCATGGACCTTATCAAGAAAGATATAGGTAATCTCCAAGGGGTCTATATTAGAACACCAAAAGTTTACTTCAGCAAATGCTCACATGTGCGAAAGTGCTGGTAATCAAACTGCTTATTGTGGGGGGCTGCACCCCCACACCCCCGCTAACTATATATTCTAACTCTGAGATCACACTACAGTGGGGAAAGGGCAAATATACCATGACCCCACAAACACCCTTTTGTTTACCAGCATTTTTGCTCATGTGAGCGTTTGCTGAAGTAAACTTTCGGTGTTCTAATATAGACCCATCTCCAAGCACTAGATCCTACCCAGTTTGGATTTGTCAAAGGGAGATCATGCCTGTTAAACCTGATGGACATCTTTGAGACAGTCACCAGGGCCCTGGATGAGGGGAAATCTGTGCATACAGCATACCTAGATATAGCCAAGGCATTTGACACTATCCCTCACTCAGGAATCTTTGACAAACTCTCCCAACTAGATATCAACCCTTATATTGTAAAGTGGGTTGTGAACTGTGTCACTGATAGAACCCATACAGTCTAAACAGGGGAATCCACCTCCAACAGCAGACCTGTAACCAGTTGCATTCCAAAGGGATCAGTCCTGGGACCTCTACTGTTTGGAATTTATTTCTCCAAAGTACAAGCTAAAACCAAGGGACTCTGGCTGACAAAGTCTGCTGATGATTACAAACTGGGTGCAGTCATAGAATCTCCAAATTATGTCAACATCCTGACTGGTGCCAAAGTCATGGGCTCAAACTCAGTGCAAAAAATGTATTATCATCCCTTTCGGTAAGAGCGATGTTCCTGCAAATTACCGCATCAATGGAATTATCCTAAGTACGCACCCAGTGGTGAGAGATCTAAGCACTCAGGTTGACAGCAACCTTGCCTTTGATCACCGTGTTTCCAAAATGGTAATAGGGGAATTCTGTACGGTTCATCTCATAAGTAAGGACATTGCCTCAAGAAAAGGAGAAGTCATGACCTCCCTGTACTCTTCACTCATTAGGCCAAAAGTTGAGTACAACACCCCTTTTGGTATGCACCTTTCAAAGCACCTGAAGCAACCTGAGAGACCACAGAAGGTCCTCACAAGGAAAATTCATGGTCTTTAGCAGATATCTATGTGGATCAGCTGAAATCACTGTCACTTTATTCTATTTCATACAGACTACTGAGAGGTGATCTCTGCCTTCCATATAAGGTGATCTCTGACCCTGCTTTACTGGAAATGCTGCACATCTGCAACTTAAATGGCATATGGGTTACTCACTGTAACAACCTAAACCTGGTATGTGACATTAGTAGAACCTGCTGGAAGAACAGATTAGTCTCCCAGAGATTACTGCACCTTTGGAATAGAGTCCCATTTCACATTAAACAGTGCACCTCATTGGCCCTCTTCAAACATATTCTGGACGATTGGATGGGTAACCGTAAATTCACCCCAGGGGTTCCACCTTTGCCCTCTTGGACAGAGGCAATAGGTGCTGATCATGGTTGTTGTTGTGTCTTTCGGCTTTTCTCAGTTAGGGGTCACCACAATGGAACTCCGGTCCGCTAATGATTGGCAGTAGATTTTTACGTGCCGAGTTGCCAGCCCTGACACACAACCTTCAATGAAGGTACATCCATTCACGCATGTCTCCACACAGAAGATGCTCTAGCTGAAAATCGAACAGGACAACGTCTTACTGTGAGGCGACAATGCTACCGCAGCACCACCACCGCAGTTAAGCATAAATCTGGCTAGACTTGTAAATGCCGTCAAGCCATTAGCTTAGTAACTTCCTATGCTTCTATGATCCTGTGAACATTTTCTACAATTTACTTTGAATATGGTACTCTTCTAGTTATTAATTTGCATTCGTTAACCAGTTAGACCCCAAATCGACATGGATCTTTTTTTCATGCTCAAGCCAAGAACATCATCTAATTAAATGACTTGCTCAAAGTCGCACATAGGTCAGTGGAGGCTAAGGGACTGAAACCCTGTACTACAGAAAGAAGGTGATTAAAAACTCATACCCATAACCCTCTGCACTGCATTACTAACTCTTATTAAACACCAAAGTCCGTAATGCCAATAGAAATACTTTTTCCTGTAATGCAGTTGACTATGTCAACCATCTCCTCACTTTTCTTGTGTTGGGTATATGCAGAAATTCTTAGCTGCAACTTTTAAGGCAGACATAACCTATTTGTAATTTCTTTTTGATCCTTCTCCTGTTTGTCTGATTGCTTCCAATTATATAGAATTAAGTGAAGCTCTAATGAGAAATAAGTTAATCCTACTTACTTTCGACATTTACATTTACACATCAGATACCCTTTTATTTACATTTTGTGCTTAGTTGGGCATTTGAGAACTCAACAGTGCAAGTCCCAAAACTATGAAAGTATAAATATTAATGTATTTTAAGAGAGGTGACAGGCAATTGTGAAAGTTATTGTTAAAAGATAATAGATTTTTATCAGGTGTCACACGCAATGGGGGTCTGCACCCCACCCTTTTGCTTATGTATATACTAACACCAAACTCTAAGTACTTGAGAGAAATGGGATCCTCTAAGACTTATTTATACATCCCTATCAATGCACTTAAATTATGTACTTCTCAGGTTTGCAGTTGCCATACTTAAAACTTACAATGGGAGCTGTTTACTTTCTGGTTTACTACTGGAGTTATTTATTTACTAATTTATTTATTTTTGTAGTGATGTTTGATGCCTTCAAGGAGTTGGCTATGTTTTTCTGTGATTTGCTTGGAGCATTTCATATTGTAATTTGATGTGTGTAAGGCTGATCATTTTGACAGATGTCCTAGGTCAGTATATATACTTACACAGCCACTCGAGACCTGCAGATGGTTTTATTATTTTTATAACATTCTGTAAAACTGGTAATTACATTTTAATTTGATAATTTGACTGCATCCTTGCTTATTAGAGTCAATGCTGTATGTTCCTTAGAAGTGATCTCTCTCTCTCTCTCTCTCTCTCTCATATATACATCTGTATAGCTGACTTTGTTTTCATTACTCTCATTAATTAATTACTGCTGACTACTTGTTAACCATTAGGTGTAGCCCCTAAACAATGCAGATAGTAATGTTATAGCATTATCCCCTTTTATCACCGCATAACTAAAAAAATCCCGAGAATATATGTTAGATTATTATACAGAAATGTAAAATAGTTATGAAACTAGAATTAACGATGATCTTTGTTACAATACCAGACTGTGCCAAACTTGGGCCAGCGGCAGCTGTGTTTTTATTCTGTATATCATATATTCTGAGGTTTTGTGTGTGAAATTGTCCCTGAAAAGTGACTGCTAATTTGCTGTAAACCACTGCATACTCGGTTAAGAATAATTACATGCAGCCAACATGACTTCCTATAAACTCTATGACTTCTTTAAGAGCCAATCAGTGTCTGTTAGATTTTTTTATGTTACAAGTCTTCGGTGCCTTGTAGTCTGAGGCACATCACATTCCATGGATAATTCAGTAGTTAGAATGTTAATTTGTCTTCTACAGCCAATTAAGAGACTGCAGCCGTCTCCAGAGCTTGTGGAAAATTGCTTAGTATGAAAATCTGCTGCCTAGCTTTGAGAGATTTTTTTTTTTTTTTGTGGTAGTAGTAGTTTAACCTGTGGTGGTTTATCTGTTGCAGAGGAGGATAGAACACACGCAGACGAGCAAGACTTCAAAAAAGACCATACAGGAAGCTTACGCTTACCTCGGATTGTACGAAGCTTAGGTGAGTGTTACTGGCACTATCACTTATAGTAATGACAGATTTCTTTATGATTTAAGAAAACTGTTTTTACTTTTTTTTTTTTTTTACTGAAAGCACATGAAAGGATTATATATTAGCTCATTCCTGCTTTTCTGATTATAGGTTTTAGTTTTGATTCTCAATGTGAAGCATGTGTTTTGCAAAATACAAGATATAATCTAAAAATAATCTCATATGTGTGACTCTTGCTTGCACTGCTTGTTAATGGGGTGTATTTTGTGTATATAGGCCTGAATTAAAAGTCTGCATCTTTACGAGCACAAGACTGGGTTTGGAGTCCGCATAATGGTTACTATATTTTCCTCATAGACAAGAAATAAAGGGATTGATTCTCACCAAAGAAACTGACTAGGCTTCAAATGGTTCACAAGGACAGCTAACCTAGTACTAACCTGCGAGATAAAATTTCTACAAAAACATGCATTTAGCAACACACAGTGTAAATATGCACTGAAGGTTTACTGCGCCATTATGTTTAAAAAGGAGAAAGAGAATAAATCATTAGTAACACGAAGCAGATGAACCCTGTGATTCATAATTATACTGGACAGAAGCATGCAGCTAGTCTCTGCACTGTGTATAGTATGCAAACATTCAGAATCACAGTTTGTATACATGGATTACCATATGTACAGAAGAGATCAATGTTTTATGGGTGCATTGTACACATAAACTATAGGAGTAGATAGTGCCCAGTTCATCTGTTGTCTCATCAGCCGCCCAACAGCTACTTTACAGTGCTGTGTTGCATGACGACAGAACCCAGCACATCAGATAACAATTATGTTCAAACATATGCGTTAAGTACCTTTGTATGCAGATATCTCCTGTTGTGCTGTTCTCATCATGCCTGATTGTGAGTCATGAAGATTTCTCAGTCATTAGGTGTGACAGTGCACCTGGGGTTATAGCCAACATATGGCGATGAGTGGATCTGGTGCTGTGAAAGCTTCCATTGGCTGGAGCTTATCAGCATCATTGTGCGGTGAGGTGCAAATTTAATTGGGGTAGCAAGTTTGCCTGCATCATAGTAAACTCCGTTACCTGTACAGAATTCCTTGTGTGCAATAAAGGCAAAGCGGTATGTTTATTTATTTATTTATTGACACTGCTGGCATGTTAGTCAGTTCTCTATCCTGAGAAACATATTATTTTTGTTGTATTTTATTTATTTTACATTTGTTTACCGGGAAAACCTGACTGGGCAGAAATTGCCCATTTTCAGCGGAGGCTTGGGGAGAAAAGCTCCACATAGTACATCACTTTAACAGTAACTGACATGAACATACAATACAGAAAGACATGCAACATAATCACATTACAAGCGCTTTTCAAAAATTCTATACAAAAAATATACAACATAGTCCTTTTGAAAAACATTAAGCAATACATAGAAAGTAAGATATGGAATCACTGTGCTGAGAACTGCAATACCTTAGGGATTATATGCAGCTGCAGTCCTGTAGGTTGCCCCATTTGGGCTAGCCAGTATCTTAATGGTACTGCAAATCTGAATCACAGCCAGTGGAGGGGGATCATTTGCATATGTACTCCTTGCATGGCATGCTGCTGCACAGTAGGGCAGTGTCATATACTAGGTCTTGCCTTGTTGTGCACTTGGCTTTTTATGAATTGCTAAGGGCTTTGATATGAATACTCCTTGAGGCTTTAATGTGCAGTTGGCCCTGCCTCACGATCTACAAAAGGCATCTGGTTAAAATTGGATGAGTAGGAAGAAAGTGTCTAGTACGGTAGGTGCTGGGATTTTTTTTTCTTTTTGGTCTATGTACCTACCAATCCCCCTTGGCTGGAAGATGTGGACAGTGCTACCAGTAAAATAAGTGAAATTTCCATGAAATCCTTCTCTGATCTGATTCTATTTCCAAGTCCATCTGTGCAATGGCTAGTAATAGCACAGGATTCCCAGTTCCTTTATGAAGACACAGAGTAATCCATTTATTTTAAGCATTTTGAACCTGTGATTACCTGGTTATCTAGTGCTCATTGTATCTCCTTCGCAGATCACACTAAACTGCCCATGATCTGCAGACTGCTGATCGGCAGTTTTTCTTTCTGTAGACCAAAAAGCTACCTGCCTTTAGTACATGTGTTTTTTTCCAGTCTGTACATATATTTTACTGAAGTAAACTACAATAAAAGTAACATTGATTGTAATCAGTTGTCCCCTTTTTATATTGCTTGATGAAGTTTGATGTATAATTAGCAAAGTTATTGGGGTATGTGGATATGAAAAAAATGCAAATATTAAAAGAATAATCAGTTTATTATCAGATTTATTTCAAGTGTTAATATTAAAGATGAAAAGTTTGACTTGGATTTCTTTTCCTTTTCATAGGTACTGTAATAGAGCCGGCAGTACTAGCAGAGTGCAAAACACGAACAGAGGTGTTTGAGATTACACGAAGCATGGTTGACCCTACCAATGCCAATTTTATTGTGTGGCCCCCATGTGTTGAGGTACAACGCTGTTCTGGTTGCTGTAATACAAAGAATGTTCAATGCAAGCCATCAAAGGTTCATGTGCGGCATGTGCAGGTGAGGCCATTTGCTGTTCATACCCGCATGACTTACAGAGAGAAATGACTAACAAACCAAAATGTATGTTATGCATATGTGTAATCTGCTTGTATTAGACCCTGATAGCTTATTTTAAGCACAAAGTATTAATTCATTCACTGACTAGCAAATGTAGACAGTGAGAACTGGGGTGAGACATGTATGTATATCTATATCTATATATCTATCTATATAAATATATATATATATATATATATATATATATATATGTATGTATTCACTTCAGAACTTCGAATTTCATATGGTCAAGACTATATGACCAAAGTTTCAAAACTTCGAAATTCTGAAATAAATACAAAAACAAAACAAAACCATGTTCCTCAACATTTTTGCAGAGGGCAAGCCCCCCTGCACTCCCATACCCCCTGCCATTTAAATATACCAACTTCGAGATTGTACTACATTGAGGAAAAGTGAAAATCTCCTGTCTGCGCTGTATGAAGATCTCCATTCAGAACATTCAAAATTTTAAAAGTTCGATCATATGGTCTCAACCATATGAAATTCAAAGTTTTAAATCTGCGATATTCTGAAGGGCACCTATATATATATATATATATATATATATATATATATATATATATATATATATATATATATATATATATGGGTCTACTTCTTTTGACCTAACTCCCATTTGCCCGACACCCATTTGCCCGAGACCAAATCACTGAAATTTCATTTGCCCGACACTTCATTTGCCCTACACTTCATTTGCCCGACAAGTATTATTAGCAAGAAAATGGAATATGCCCCCTTCCCCACTGTAGTGCGACCCTGGAGTTAGAATATATAGGTAGGGGGGGGGGTGTGGAGGGCGAAGCCCCCCACTCACTTTTCTTTTACTAAGCAATATTACATCAAAAGTTAACAATATCATATGAAATGAAGTGGGGGGCTTCGCCCCCCACCCCCCCTAACTATATATTCTAACTCCAGGGTCGCACTACAGTGGGGAAGGGGGCATATTCCATTTTCTTGCTAATAATACTTGTCGGTCAAATGAAGTGTCGGGCAAATGAACTTTCAGTCAAATGGGGTCGGGAAAATGAGTGTCGGGCAAATGAAAGTTAGGTCAAAAGAAGTAGACCCATATATATATATATATCATCATCATCCCCCTTTTTCCCATTTACATGGGGTCGGGGTATTGTATTAACTGTCGCCAACTCTCTCAATTCAGTGCTACTCTCCTGCCTTCTTCAACACTCATGCCTGATTGTCGCAGATCTTCTTTCACACAATCCATCCACCTCTTTGCTGGACGCCCTCGCTTCCTCTTACCTTCTTCCTGTCTGTCCCAAATCTCCCTCACCAGATTGTCGTCTGCTTTTCTACACATGTGCCCATACCATCGTAATCTGTTCTCTTTGATCTTTTCTGCAATTGGAGCTACTTTGGCTTCTGCTCTTATGTCCTCATTTCTTCGCCTGTCCTGCAGTGTGCATCCTACCACCTTTCTCAGGCACTTCATTTCCATCACCTCTAGCTTCTTCAACTGTTCTGCCTTTACTGCCCAGGTTTCTGTACCATACAGTAGTACTGGTCGCACCACTGTCTTGTATACCTTACTTTTCAGCTTATTTGGCATTCTTCTCTCATAGACTACACCTGATACTCTATGCCAGTTGGCTGCAGCCCCTCTGATTCTAGCTTTGACCTCTTCATTCAGACTACCCTTCTCCTCAACCACCCCTCCCAGATACTTGAAGCTGTTTACCTGTTCCAGTATCTTCCCATCTATCTCTATTCTCAGCTTCTTCTGATTTCCCCAATCTGCTGCCATTACCACTGTCTTATATGTGCTTAGTTTTATCCCATGTGCCTTCAGATTTGCATTCCATTCTCCTATCCTTTGCTGAAGTTCTAGATCAGAGTCTGCCTGTACTGCCACATTGTCTGCATACAGCAGCTTTGTTGCTCTGACCCCTCCTATTTATATATATAAATGTATTTAAAGCCAGCCATCCATAACACTTTTTTCCTATTTTGTGAACATGGGGTCTGGCTGTCACTTCAAAAGTGACAATCATCCAGATATGCCTAGCCCTGCTGCAGCTGCAGTTGTTTTTCCATACCACATATCCCCATGTACTCTCATACCATCAGCCAATAGAGATTGCCCAGTTCATCTACTGTATGCCTTTGAAATGTGGAGTGAGACTGAAGCATCCAGAGAAAACCCATGCAGACCCTGCACCGTAGCCAAGAATCAAACCAGGATCTGTCTGTTAGTGAGAGAGCTGGAGAGAGAGTAGACATGCCACCTATTGGGTATTTTTTCCTGAGTGTCTGGAAATCAGAATGATTCCCTAGTAGTCTGGAAAACACTGTAAATCTCTGGTATTCTATTTAATAGCATGATCAAAATGCTGGAGTTTGTAAAAAAGCAACATCAGTCTGAAGTTTTGACAAAAAGCATTGCTAAAGTGAACGGATGAGTCCAAAACTAGCTGTTAAGTAGAACTCAATTCGGATGAATCAGTGATAAGGTAGAAAAAGAAAAAAATAGACTAAGGGAAATGTTCTGCCGTAATGCCGTATACGTTTACGTCATAAAATAGGCATGGAAGTTGGCAGAAAGGGGGCTTGAGTGGGCAGGGGCATGGGTGGTACAGGGTGTGTGGCTTTCACCACAGTGAAAGGTAAGAGAGAGGTAGACAAAGAGAGAGAGGGAGGGAGAGAGAGAGAGGGAGAGACTGATGGAAATAAATGATGAACAGTTTCAAAGGTAACAGTAGAAATAACTATTCCCATAGCTTACCTTATATTAATGCATATTTTCATTGGGATTCAGTTTATCGTGTGTGTGTGTGTGTGTGTGTGTGTGTGTGTGTGTGTGTGTGTGTGTGTGTGCGTGTGTGTGTGTGTGTGTGTGTGTGTGTGTGTGTGTGTGTGTGTGTGTGTGTGTGTGTGTGTGTGTGTGTCTGTGTCTGATTAAGAATGTAGTAAAGGCTAATACATTTTTGTAGTTTTTACTTGTATACCTTTTTAATGCTTTACTGATCTTTCACGCATCAGTGTGATTTCCGCTGGTCATCTCCATTGGTTCCTCACCCATTTGTATTTTCATAAGATATCCATTTTCTGTAAGAATAGCTGCGATTAGATATTACATTCAGGGGTATTTTAGAAGAATTAACCTTCCTCAAGATGGCTGGACTAGGACAGCTAAAGCACGTTATATTTTAAAGTGTACCACCTTATGTATTCAAGTACGCCAGAGCTAGAGAAGTCAGAATATAGTATGGCCTGCCTGTGATCTCCATCTAATCTTCCCCAAAGTAGCTATTATATGTGTAAGTAGGTCCTTATTGTCTTCATGTATTTTCGTATATGAACTAAACAGTAAAACAGTTATGTGCAGATGTCCTTCAAGAATGCAACTGCAGTCATAACATGTGGGTTGTCCTGCCTCAGGCAGCCCTCGGTCGGCCGGATTCCAAAGTCTGGGTCCGACGTCAGCTGATGTCGCATTTCTCTCTGATGTCAGAGCGGCTGGAGTACATAAGCATCAGCCGACGCCATTTTCCCCAGTCTTTCTTACCGCGCGGTGCCCGAAGCAGAAGCAGTTCGCAAGTGCCGGTCGGTCAGCTCCTGTATTCTTCGATACCGAAGTCATCAAAAAAGCTAAGTACCTCATTGGGGACCTTTTCTTGCCTCAGCTGATGTCAGAAATAACTGAAAAAGTTAACAATTGTCTTTCTTGTGGTAAACAAATACCTCATAAGGATTTCCACTCTTACTGTCTTCCTTGCCTGGGCCCAGACCACGATGTCTCGGCCTGTGTAGCCTGTGCTCGCTTCAACAAGCGCACTCTCAGGCGCTGGGCGGAGTTCGCTGAAGACTTTTTTGCCGATAAATTTGCTTACACCATGCCGTCGGATCTTCTGACATCGCAAACTCCCAAAAAGCGAAAAGACCGGGACCGACATCCTCGGCCCGCGTCTACCACCGACTCCACGCCAAAACCTAGCGTGAGTGCTCCGGTTCCCTCTGAGACGGTCTCTCCACCGCTCCGAACCGAAGACACCACATTACCGACGACTCCAATTTCGGACATCACTCCGACGCCTGTTATCGATTTTCCTCCGGATACCGAAACCGAGGAAATGCCCGAGACCATTGCTGTAGACAAGTTCACTCCTGCACATGGAGCTGCCAGGCCTCCTATGGCCATGTCTATTAAGGCCTACACTAGGGCTAAGGCAGCCAGCAAAACAAAGCATATTACTTCTAAATCCTTACCTCAGTCTTCTGCAGAGACACAAATTATGTCCATGGCTGCTGATTTAATTTCCATGATTAGAGGTTCACAGGCCCATCCTGAGAGAGGATCCCAGCCTCCTGCTGATAAAAGGCCCCGGGTTGAACCCTCTGAACCTATTCCTTCAGATGAAGATTCTGAGGGCTCTGTCCACTCTGATAGCCAGGAAGAGCTCTTCCAGACCTATGAGGACTCAGATGCAGAAGATTCCATCCCCTCGGCCTCCCCTCCTGAGGATATTTCTTTTGGGGAAGTTCTGCACACCATGAGGGAACATTTCAAGTGGCAAGGTCAGGAATATTCTGATTCTAGGAAACGCCTGAGGACTTTCCTTAAGAAGCCCCAGCACAGGCCCTTAGCTATTCCTCCTGTACTTGATGTTCTGGATGATTTATATTCTGACTCTAGTGCTACCCCTGATTCTCTTCCTCCTGCTCCAGCCAAGCCAGACAGGTATTACAGGGTCCCAGAAACTCATTCCAATTTATTCAGGGCCCATTCTGCTGATTTGGAAACTATTTCACAGGGGCCTAAAGGAGTTTCAGCCTCCACCTCTAAAAATCCATTGCCCTCCAACAGGGAGGCGAGATCTTTAGAGAGATGGGGCAAAAAGGTTTACACATCCACTACCTTATCTATGAGAGCTTTAAATTGCCTTTTTCATATGTTACAATATCAGGATTACCTTTTAGAAGACTTACAAAAAACTTTAGCCACTCCTGATCCTTTAGACAGGAAGACTTTGCAGGAAGCTGTACATAACACTCAGCAAGTAAGCAATCACTTCCTGCAGTGTGGATATGATGCACTGGAAGCTTCATGTAGGGCAGCTATGACAGGGGCTGTCATTCGTAGACATGCTTGGTTAAAAGATCAACCTCTACCAGATCATGTAAAAGCAAAACTTCTGGATGCACCTTTGGAAAAGAATAAGCTTTTTGGTGCCAATGCTAAGGATGTGTTAAAGACCATCGAAGAAAAAGCAAAATCAGTTCAGACGGTGAAAGATTTCCTACAGGTTCAACCCCCCCCCAGATTCAGTAGGAATTGGCCTTCTAAAAACTGGTCCTTTCCTAATACAGAAAAGTTTCAAAGGGGTAAGAACAGACGTGGCCGAGGAAGAGGCCAATACAGAGGCCCTTACAGGGGACGACAATGGCAGCCAGGAAACCAAAGAAGTGACGCAGGGGTTTCACCTGCCCCACAACCACAATCTCAATGACTTCCCTCTACTACCGCCTACCAGGGAACAAATAGAAGCTCCCTTGGGCGGGAAATTATCTCTGTTTGCAGAAAATTGGCACAGACTGACAAAGGACAAATGGATTTTGGACATTATAGACCGAGGGTACAGGTTTCATTTTCATACCTTACCAAGAAAACAAGGCATGCCAAACCTACCTCAAAACCAGAGGGCAGAGGCTGTCAAGCAAATCACTCTGCTGACTTGGATGAAAGCAATAGAAAGAGTTCCACAACAAGAACAAGACCAGGGGTTTTACTCAAGACTGTTCCTTGTTCCAAGAAAAGAATCTCAATGGAGACCAATACTGGACTTGTCCGCATTAAACACCTTTCTCATAGTACCAAAGTTCAAAGTGCTGACTCTACAGCAACTTCTTCCCATGCTGGGCAAGGGGTCTTGGCTGATTACTCTGGACCTCAAGGAGGCATACCTGCATGTCCCTATCAGACACAGCTGCAGAAGATACCTCAGATTTCTTGCAGGGCCAGAGCATTATCAATTTTCAGCATTGCCATTTGGCTTATCTACTGTGCCCAGAGTATTCACAAAATGCCTGGCTTCAGTAATTGCTCATTGCAGGCTCCAGGGGATACAAATTTACCCATACCTGGACGACTGCCTCATACAAGTGGACGACAAATTGATGTTGACAAAAAACCTGGATTATGTCATACGATTACTTCAAGCACTGGGATACACAGTCAACTTCCAAAAGTCAAGACTGCAGCCATCCCAGAAAATAATCTTCTTAGGAGCCAAACTAGACACAGCCTCTCAGATGGCTTACCTGACAGAAGACAAGCAAGAAAAGTTAACTCATTACTTCAAAGGTTTAGCAAAACTCACCCAGATGACTGCAAGGAGATTCCTACAGGCCCTGGGTTACATGGCATCCTGCATTCTCCTGGTTCCATTAGCAAGACTACACATGAGAAAGCTTCAATGGTACCTAAAAAGTATTTGGTCTCAACACAGCAACAACTTGGAGACAATCATACCGCTCATTCCATGCCTACAAAAGGAATTCCTATGGCGGGCCTCGGTGAGCCAGGCAAACACAGGTATGTCATTCAAAAAACCGCAGATAACACAGACCATGACCACAGACGCCTCAGACCTCAGATGGGGGGTGCACATGGAAGGCAGGTGTATACAAGGACAATGGTCTCCAAAGGAAACACATCTGCATATAAACCAAAAGGAAATGCTGGCAGTAATGCATGCCATCGAGGCTTTTCAACACCAACTCCAGCAAGGCCATTTACTGATACGGACAGACAACACCACTGTGATGTGGTACATAAACAAGCAAGGGGGCACCCACTCTTACCCCCTTTGCAGACTGACAATGCATCTTTTGGAGAAATCACTGAGCCTAAACATCCAGTTACAATCCCAGTTTGTTCCAGGAAAAGACAATGTGTAGGCGGACAGCCTAAGCAGGAATTTCACAGATCCACACGAGTGGAGGTTATATTCGAAGGCCTTCAGACAACTCACTTCGACATGGGGCAAGCCAGAAGTGGACCTATTTGCCTCTCATCTCAACCATCTTCTACCAAAATTCTGCACAAGGATATACCATCCAAAAGCTTGGAAAATAGATGCCCTCTCATTCAACTGGAACTCCCTAACAATCTATGCATTTCCACCTCTGCCACTGATGACCTCAGTATTACTAAAGATCAAAGCAGAGAGACCCAAGGGAATCATAATAGCTCCGGACTGGCCAAGACAACACTGGTACCCATTACTACGGAGCATATGTCACACCAGGAGGTGGGCCCTTCCCCAATGGCCTCTACTTCTGACTCAACACAACTTCGAAACAGTGCATCCAAATCTACAGACACTGCAGCTAACAGCCTGGGAGATCCCATAAATAACTTCAGCCTATCTCTCTCCAAGGAAGTACAGCAGATACTAACAGAGGCTCGAAGACCATCCACCAGAAAGGTTTATTTAGCAAAGTGGAAAAGATTCAGCAATTGGAATACCAGCAAGGGACATGATGCATCATTGTTGAACATCCCACTCATCTTGGAATATTTGGCAGATATGTTAGAGAACGGTCTCTCATATTCTTCCATAAAGATACATGCATCTGCTATTTCAGCTAGATACAACACTGATCCTCCTGTTTTTTCACACCCTTTACTAAGGCAATTCCTCAGGGGAATCAAGAACATTAAGCCACCAAGAAAGGCTCCAGTTCCAGCCTGGGACCTCAATTTTGTCCTAGAAAAACTGACTCTACCTCCATTTGAGCCAGCAGCTTCAGTTGACTTGCAATTTCTCTCATGGAAGACAGCTTTCCTGTTGGCAATTACATCAGCAAGAAGGGTTTCGGAGCTACAGGCCCTAATGGCAATACCACCCTTTATTATTTTTCACAGAGACAGGGTTTCATTAAGGACCAACCCTACTTTTATGCCAAAGGTGGTATCTAGGGTTTCTTTAAATCAAGCCATTCATCTGCCTGCTTTCTTCCCCAATCCTGAGAACAAGGGGGAAAGACTGTTGCATACCTTGGACATTCACAGACAACTTCGTTACTACCTGGACAGAACCAAGGCCAGTAGGAAGTCTGAACAACTATTTGTAGCTTACGCCCCTGCAGTACAAGGGAAAGCAATTTCCAAACAGACTATTTCAAAATGGATTGGACATTGCATCAGATTCTGTTATTCCTTTCATGGAAAGACTGTTCCAGCCAATGTCAGACCGCATTCCACCAGAGCTACAGCCACCTCTACAGCATTCTTAAGAGGGGTGCCTACTAAGGACATTCTAGAAGCTGCTACATGGAGCTCCGTGCATACATTCTCCAAACACTACAATCTCCCTCTATACTCCAGATCCAGAGCAGGCTTTGCTTCGGCAGTCCTGCAGGGTTTGATTGCCACACCATCTTTTTCTAGAGCATTCCTCCTGCCCCAGCTAAGCTATGGTATTCTACCCACATGTTATGACTGCAGTTGCATTCTTGAAGGACATAGTACAGTTTTGTACCTACCATAAATGTAGATGTCCGATAGACATGCAACTGCAGTCGGATTTTCCCACCCTCCATACCCCTCTATGCCTAGGGTCCACTCCTATCCCTGTTTCTCTTAGCTGGGGATATCTGTTATGGTGTATTTGTCTTATTGCTCATTTATTTGTTTGGAATCCTGTTTTTGTCTTCCAATTTGATTACAGCCTTCCTTGGAGGGCACCTGGCATCTGGGGCAAGAAACACTGAAGAAAATGGCGTTGGCTGATGCTTATGTACTCCAGCCGCTCTGATGTCGGAGAGAAATGCGACATCAGCCGACGTCGGACCCAGACTTTGAAATCCGGCCGACCGAGGGCTGCCTGAGGCAGGACAACCCACATGTTATGACTGCAGTTGTTTGTCTATCGGACATCTACATTTATGGTAGGTACAAAACTGTACTTTTTAAATTCAGAGTTATAGCAATTTTTTTTTCTTCTATATGGGTCTCTGTTTAGGTCAGTACTAGAAACTGTGTTGATCTGCGACCCCCTGTTCCATGAATGGAAGATAACTCATAAATAAATTTCTAGAAAATTAAAGTGGTTAAATGTACTAACCTCTGGTGAAAGATTGAGTCACTTGCTCTATATTCTTCACTGTAGAAGAATTCCCTGTCAAGTGCCAGCTGTCATGTCAGACTTGCAAACTTTTTTTTTTTTTTTTTTTACTCAAATGACTTTTATTTTGATGAAATAACACAATAATGTCATACATTCATAACATTCAATAGAAACAACTTCTTTACCGATTGATTTGGTTCTAAATATACTGCTCATTTGTGCACTGCAAGACCGAGTGACATGGATGTAAATCATCCTGAGAAACTCATTTGCTGGGCTTTGAGGATATATATATATATATATATATATATATATATATATATATATTTTTTTTTTTTTTTTTTTTTTTTTTGGGGGGGGGTACTGATGGTACTCTAGCCTACTTTGTTTTACCACTTGCAGAATCCCTGTTATGTTAAATTGTAAGGTTTCATTAAATGGTCTGTTGTTTAAAGTTTCACCTCCAGAAAATCATACTGAAAATGCCTGATTCTGTATTCTGGACATTAACTGTTGTATCAGTCAGTGGATGTGTACAAAGCTGCGGCTGCAGAGTGCAGTTACTTTGATCCATGTAGGGCATGATTTAGCTCTGTGTGGAATGCAGTCTTTATGAAAAGAATATGTAATAATGGTAAGTAGGTCTTTAGTTCTTTTTTCCATCATAAGAGGACATGAGCAGTAAAGCAGAGAACAGCTAGAAGCTTTGGCTTCCATCTTTGAGTAACAAAATAATTCCATAATGAAGGGGCAAGCCCTACCGCAGTGCATAGGCTGTAAACAAAACACAACTGCTATAACAGCATTTCTCAGTATGACTTGTCTCATAATTTGCATGTAAATAATATCTGGTGAATGATTTCGTGTGTGTGTGTGTGTGTGTGTGTGTGGCATTCAGTTGTCCTGCAACTGGCTGTGATTGCTGTGAAAGTAATGCTTGCTGACAGATCTATTAATTGGGCAAACTTCCTGAGAGCTAATTTACTTACACAGACACACACACACACACACACACACACACACACACACACACACACACACACACACACACACACACACACACACACACACACACACACACACAGACTCCCAGAAAGCCAATATCACAAAAGCATGTTTTCTTAGAACAAAAAAGTGTTGTATTACATTAAAAATAATTTTAATTATGTAAACTGAGAAGAATGATTTTGAAGATTATGTATTTTTTCTGGAATAGTAACAGATTTTTTTTTTGGCTTCAGTTGATCTCACCATTTAGGGAAAGTTAGAATGAATAATGAAGTTTTAAGAGATGGAAGCCCGTTTGAAAATTCACACTACACATCCAAATTCCACAAGAAACATTTTTCACTGCATAGAGGTGAAGAATCGTTAGTGGTATTTGAAGAGGCTGGTAATGCTGCCCATCTTTACACATGTTGACTCATTTCAAATTCACTTCCACTTGATGGGCAAATATAGTTTGTTTGAGTGTAAATACAAAACACCAGGTTCATATCCCATTACAGACCAGTTCTGTGTGCTGGCCAGAATGCAATTCCTCATGAGCTATGACTTTGGTGTAATAAACAGCTAAACTGTAGATAAATATGCAAATGGTTATGGTAGAGGAGATGAGGTGGAATTGTGGTTCTTTGATTATAGGCTAGTTGCTAACATATTGTGAAAAAAAAGTTGATACCATCATTTACATGTGCTGGATGTCTTAGGATGATTACAGCTTAGCATTCACAGTGCTTGTCTGTCATGGCTTACCATTACACTTTGCAGGTGGGGTGCTCCTGTTTGAAAGATATCAATTCAGTTCACTCACTTTGATGCACTGCATCTCAGCTGTCCTTTGATCTTATCACACTAGCGCAGTCTCAATAACTTGCAATTTACAGCTCAAGTGCACACATGTTTGCAAGTTGCGCAGTCTTTTACTTGAACCTGTTACTTTGTGGGCAGTTATAACACTAATAAAAAGGGATTTTAGGGAGAATGAAAGCAAGTCTCAGTGCAACCCTCCACCCCCACCCCATATGGGAACTTCAAACTGAACTTTTATTTAATTATTCTCACTATGATGCTGCTACAGCTTAGAGAAAGAGCAGTCATTAAAAGCCACTAAAAAAGTTTGTCTCCCTTATATTTCCAGGTGCACTGACATGGGATCACCCACAGCTAGCTACTATGTCACTAATATAATCTCAGTCTTTTGTGAAGTCAGCAACAAAATGCAAGCAATTGCTACCTAAACCTGTTGTAAACAACTGGATGTGACTCCATCTCAGACAATCCTTGTCACTGACTGTAAGCCTACTCACTACATGTAAGATGTATTCCACTTCTTGATTATCCCTGTGTGCTAATTGTGAAAGGTATTTGCAGATGCAAAACTCACTTTAATGCAGTCTAACAGTGAAACATTGTTTGCCTGTTTTAGTATTGGGCATATTTTTGTAATTACTTGTCACTTAGTGTAGAGAATGGCCAGTCATATACCAACAGAGGTTTGGTGGTGTTTGCCTTCATTAATAAATATAGTTTTACTCAGACATTATCACTGTGATACATCAGACTGTGAAATACTGCACCCAGGTTATAATATACTTAGGCTAAATAGATCTACCAAAAAAGGAGGTGGGGTAGCCATTATCTATAAAATCTTCTTAGACATTACCATAGTAAATCTACAACCTCCTCCATTCAACAATGCAGAAGTCCTAGTAGCTAAGCTAAGAATTAATAACAATAAATCCATAAACATCATCTGTTCTTACATTCCCCCAGGGGACAACATATAAACTCTCGAGAGTCTACTACAATGGCCTCTAACAACCACCCTTAGGAATCTATAATTTTTGGGGATTTTAATATAGACTGGTCCACCTGCTACTCTCACAACCCTTCCACTCACATCAACTTGTATGGATTCAGCCAACTGATTACATCTCCCACCAGAATAGACAAACCCTCAAAAAGGGAAAGTATCCCTGACTGGATACACATCAATAATCACAGCTCTACATACTCATCCGGAATACTACCTGATCAAGTAAGTGATCATCCGCCCACCTTTATTATAAAAGCCAAATTTGAATATGACCATCGCCCCATCTATAAAACTATTAGAACTACCAAATACTTCAACCCTAAGCTACTTCAGGATGAACTAAAGCTGTGCAATTGGTCCATACTACATCACGTTCCCCTTGAAAATACTGTCTCTTACTTTAATACCACATTTCTCACAATCCTAGACTCTCATGCACCATCTAGGACCAATAGAGTTAAACAGAATCCAGCCTCATGGTTGAGTAAAAATACCATAACTAAAATTAAAACAAAGAATAAAGCCTGGTCACAGTGGAGAACCACCAAATCACCTATTGATTAACTACTGTACCGGCAGCTCAGAAACGACACAAAAAAGTCCATCTTGAGAGATAAAAAGGAGTATTTCTATCACCTTCAGCAAAATAATCAAAACAATTCGCAGAAATTTTGGTCTGGTATTAAAAAATTACTCCACCCAGGTAGACCCACCACCCCCACCCCATCAACATTCCAAGGCTCGCAACCAACATGTATAGCCAACAGCTTTAACACCTTCTTTGCAGAAACAGTCCAGGCCCTAGCCAACCAACATAACTCCACTTTAACAAATAACGACCCTCTAACATCTAATAGTAAAATATCCTTTAGCTTCAACCCTGTCTCAACCAACTACATCAGGAAACTTCTTATTAAACTAAAACCCACCACAATTAGCTGCAGATCTCCTCCCCATCAATTATCTGCAAATAGCTTCAGATGCCATAGACCTATTCATATCCATCTTAGTCAATAGATCCATCAAAGAACCCTCTATTTGGAAGGTATCAAATGTGATACCATTACATAAAGGCGGGAGTTCTACCAAAATGTCCAACTACAGGCCAATCGCTATACTGTCCCCACTAGTCAAAATCTTAGAAAAGTGCATTCACAGTCAGCTAATGCACTTTCTTACCCATAACAAACTACTAGCTGACTCACAGCATGGATTTAGGCCTCATCATAGCACAAAAACTGCACTCCTCTCATTCACTAGTACTATTAACAATAACAGGAATAATGGTTATTGTCATTAGCTCTTTTTCTTGACCTCTCCAAGGCTTTTGACATGGTTAACCACCACCAACTTATCCGCACCCTGGAAAATCTGTCCCTTAATCAGCTGGCCATTCAGTAGATCCAAAAATACTTACTGGGTAGAAATCAGGCTGTACTTTGGCAAAACAACCTGTCTTCCCTACTTTCAGTCACTCTTGGGGTTCCACAGGACTCTATCCTGAGACCACTACTTTTTTCTATCTTTATAAATGACCTCCCCACAGCAATCCCCAATGCCACCTGCACTCAGTATGCCGATGACTCCACTTTGATTTGTACAGCCTACATACCACTCAAACTCCAATCCATAACCCAAACAACATTTAATACCATTGAAAACTGGCTTTCCAACTGCCAACCGATCTTGAATCCCAAAAAAAAAAAAATATTACTATTCACCCCAACCCAGCGGTCCCCTCCCACAACCTTTACTGTGATTTCTAACAAGGGAACTATTATCACTCCAGATACCACACAAAACTGCTAGGGGTGCACATAGATAAACATCTAAAATTCAACCTCCATATAAGGCAAACCATACAAAATACAAACAAAAGAACTGGTTCACTGTATAGGAACAGGGCATTCTTAACCCAAGAAACTAGACCCACTATTGCCCGCTCTCACCTCCTATCAACACTTATGTATGCATCACCTATACTTACCAACTTGGCTAAGGCTGAACTAAACAAACTATCACTCTGTTACAATCACATAGTCCATTTTGCCAGCAACTCTTTATTTCGTAAACATTATTGTCAAAACCTCAGACTTCTCAACTGGCTTGAATTCCCTAGTCTCCTTCTGTACAACCAACCTAATACAGATCATAAAGTGCTTCACCACCCTGATAAGGTACCTGCTGTAAAATCTTTAATTACTTCTGACTCTAGTGCACAGATCCACTGAAAAACTACTACTCAAGACTACAAAATCCCACACCTCAGCAGGTGACTCCCTCTTCCCCAACTACATTATCAAAACCTGAAACCACTTGCCACCAGATCTAACTCAGGAATCCTCCTTGGTTAAATTCAAGAAAAATCTCAAACTTTATTTCCCATCCGACTGGATATGCGCCTGTGCTAACTCTGGGTGATCCCGGACTCCCTCTTCCCCGTACCCCTCTCTAGCTCCTGACTTTAAAAAGCAACACCTTAAGGCATGTCTTTTTAGCACAATAGAATATTCTCCTCCACAGGAATCTTTGTCCACTTCCTCCCATCTTATTATAAATAAACAGTGTCACTTGGAAAACATGTCCTCTCCGAATTCAGTTATGACTAAAGCTACGAACTTGCATATTTTCTACTCTGTTGTATAAGACAAGTAATATGTCTTATAAGTAGTGTATCTTTGTTTCTTTGACTAACTGTATCTTTTGTTTGTATGATTAATTGTATGCTGGAGTTTTTCTCCCTGGGCTTCCACTGAAAATAGACATTAATCCAGTTGGACTCTCCCAGTCAACAAATGTAAATAAATAAAGAGGTCAGAACAAAGGAACATGCTATATGATGCTGTTGCTGTGCATACATAATGTTTGTTAGCCTTCTGTGCAGTGCCTGGCATCATTGGAATCCTTACTATAAAGAAATTAGTTTTTAATTTTTTAAAAAGCTTTGTAGGTTTCATCGTTATACCTGTGGATACATATTGCAGAGGTTGACTCATTTCAGATTCATACAGGCACACCATTTGATGGTTGCGTATGTCCATGTAGACACACACACACACACACACACACACACACACACACACACACACACACACACACACACACACACACACACACACACACACCAGAGTAGCAAGTTTAAAAGCTGTATCATTCTAAATCTAACACCGTTCCATTTATAAAGTCTTCTTTTCTCATCTCTTTTTCTGCAGGTAACGAAAATAGAGTATGTGCGACAAAGACCGGTTTTTAAGAAGGTTGCAGTGCCCCTAGAAGATCATCTGGCATGTCGTTGTGAACCAGTTGTACACACCAGTACCCGCACTATGCCAGCTAGCACAACACAAGCACAAGGTATCTCTGTTCTTTTTTGTTAATCAGGCTTTTTCTAGGGCTTTTGTAATATGTTTTTCATGCTTTTACAACTTAAAAACACAAATGGCATGTCAAATTCTTTTGTCTGTTTCATTTTATGTTTGCCATCAGCTTTTCTTACTTACCATTTACTTTATTTTTGTGTTAAACCTGTCAGTTTAAGTGTGAACGTTATTAGGAGATAAATATTAACTTCAAACTATTGAATTTAGTGTATGGGAGCTCTTGTTCAGGTGTTAGTTTGTATTGCTGTACTTCTTGATTGCAAAATAAGTTCTAGTAATCTATTTTCATGAAAGATGCACTATAATAGGCTATTCTCATTATTTATGTTTTCTCCTGTATATTTGTATAGTTGGATAAATGCAACAAGTCCTATGGTTTGAAAGTGTTGACATTTTAACAATATGAAATCTGTGGAGTCAAACATAAATAATAAATACTTTTTTGTGGAATAGCTGCTGGTGCATGAGACTGGAAACAGTCAATTACTTCATGGAAACCTATGATGTCCTTCAAGGATGCATCTGCAGTCCTTACAAATGGGTTGTCCTGTCGTCAGGAAGCCCTTCGGTCAGCCGGATTCCAAAGTCTGGGTCTGGCCTCGGCTGGTGTCGCACTTCACCCGACGTCATAGCTGCAGTTCTTCGGGTATAAAGGCATCAGCCGACGCCATTTTCCTCAGTCTTTCTTGCCGCGTGGCGCCCGAAGCAGAAGCTGTTCGCAAGTGCCGGTTGGTCAGAACCAGAGATTACTACTACAAGTACCGAAGACTTCTAAAAAGCTAAGTACCCCGTTGGGGACTCTTTCTTGCCTCAGCCGATGTCAGAAAAAGTGAATAACTGTTTAAATTGTGGGAAACAAATACCTCATAAAGATTTCCACTCTTACTGCTTACCTTGCTTAGGCCCAGACCACGACGTAGCAGCTTGTCTAGCCTGTGCTTCTTTCAACCGACGAACGCTTAGACGTCGGTCTGAATTTGCTGAAGAGTTTTTCGGCTCCACTTTTGCTTACATTATGCCGTCGGATACTCCGACTACGCAAATTTCTAAAAAACGCAAGGAAAAGGACTGCCAATCGCGGTCCGCGATTTCGGCCGAAACCGTGGTTAAGCCAACCGCGACTGTCTCGGTTTCGGCTGAAACAGAGTCCACGGTTCTTCCTTCGGCCGAAAGTTTGCCACTTACCGAGGCCTCATCCAGCTTGGCTGAATCTGCTACTGAAATCCCACCTGCTCCTGCAGGTTCACAGGATTTATCTGATACTTTCCCTTTGGATATTTCTACCTCTGCACGTGGAGCTGCTAGGCCTCCTGCATCCATGTCGATTAAGGCCTTTGCCAGGGCTAAAGCAGCAAAAACTACCAAAACTGTGCCTGCTAAGACCCCCTCTCACAGGCCCAGTTCTAGTTCACAAATGCTTAGTCTAGCAGAGGATCTCATTTCTTTGATCCGGGGATCCCAACCACATCCAGACAGGGCCTCTCACCCACCTCCAGAGAAGAGGTCTAGAGTAGAGCCCCCTGAGCCAGTTTCTTCAGATGGCTCCTCTGATGAATCAGATAATTCAGACCCTCCAGAGGCCCCTTTTTCTCCTTATGAGGACTCTGATGCAGAAGAGTCCATTCCTTCTGCCTCTCCGCCTGAGGAATTTTCTTTTGGGGAAACCTTGCATGCGATGAGGGAACAATTTCAATGGCAGGGCCAGGATTTTTCAGACTCTAGGAAAAGGCTTAGAACCTTTTTGCATTTGCCACAGCATAGGCCTTTAGCCATTCCTCCAGTACTTACTGTTGTGGATGATGCTTTTAATGATGCTTGTACTGCTCCTGATTCTCTTCCTCCGGCCCCTGCTAAGCCCGATATGTACTACAGGGTTCCGGACACACATTATCATTTGTATAAGGCCCCTTTTGCAGATCCCGAAACTATCTCCCAGGGACCCAAGGCTGTAGCAGCTACCTCTACCAAAACCCCTCCCTCTGAAAGGGAATCTAGGGCCTTAGAGAGATGGGGTAAAAAAGTTTACACTTCTGCTACTCTTTCAGCTAGGGCCTTGAACTGTCAATTCCACATGATTCAGTATCAGAAATTTATGTTAGACCAGTTAACTAAAAAACTGTCCTCGGATGAACCATTAGACAAAAAATCTGTACAGGAAATGGTACATAACATTCAGCAGGTTAGTAATCATTCCTTAAAATGCGGCTATGATGCACTGGAGGCTTCCTTTAGATCAGCCATGACTGGCACTGTGATCAGAAGACATGCATGGTTAAAAGAACAGTCCTTACCAGACCATGTTAAATCAAAGCTCCTAGATGCTCCCATGGATAAGCTCAATTTGTTTGGCTCCCCTGCACAGCAGGTGCTGAAGAAGGTGGAAGAGAAAGCGAAATCTGTCCAGACAGTCAAGGATTTCTTGCAGGTCCAGCCTCCAATGTTTAGCAGGAACTGGCCTTCCAAGAATTGGTCCTTTCCAGACACCTCCAGAGCTCCAAGAGGCAGGAATAGACACTCACGAGGCAGGGGTCAATCCAGAGGTGCCTACAGGGGACGTCAGTGGCAGGCTAACAACCAGCGAGGTACAGCCACAGATCCAACCACCACCACCACTTCCACAGGACAATCACAGTGACTTGGCTCTGGCACCGCCTACCAGGGAACAACTAGAGGCACCCTTAGGCGGGAAGCTAGCCTTATTTTCAGTAAACTGGCATTACATCACAGGAGACAAATGGATTTTACAGACAATAGACCAAGGTTACAGGTTTCACTTCCATACTCTACCAAGGAAGAGAGGAATGCCAAACCTACCTCCAAATCAGAAGACAGAAGCTCTAGAACAAATAATTCACTTACTAAGGATGAGAGCTGTAGAAAGGGTACCATCTATGGAACAAGGGCAAGGATTTTTCTGCAGACTTTTCCTGGTACCAAGAAAAGAAAACCAATGGAGGCCTATTCTCGACCTGTCCGCTTTAAACACATACCTCATTGTTCCAAAATTCAAAATGCTGACCCTACAGCAGCTTCTTCCCATGCTGGGCAAGGAGTCTTGGCTGGTAACTCTAGATCTCAAGGAGGCATACCTGCACGTCCCCATACGACAAAATTGCAGAAGATACCTCAGATTTCTTGCAGGATCAGAGCATTATCAATTCTCAGCATTGCCCTTTGGCTTATCTACTGCGCCCAGAGTATTCACAAAATGCCTGGCATCAGTAATTGCTCATTGCAGGCTTCAGGAATTCAAATTTACCCTTACCTGGACGACTGCCTGTTACAAGCGGACAACAAAACAAATTAACAAAAGATTTGCAAAGGGTCATTCATCTACTACAAGCCCTGGGATACACAGTCAATATAAAAAAGTCAAGGCTGATACCATCCCAAAGGATAACCTTCTTGGGTGCAGATCTGGACACATCAAAACAAATGGCATTCCTGACAGTAGAAAAACAGGAGCAACTCCTTTCTACTTCATGGCATTAACAAAGCAGAACCAGCTAACAGCAAGAAAAGTCCTGCAAGCTCTCGGTTACATGGCATCCTGCATAATATTGATTCCACATGCCAGACTACATATGAGAAAGTTACAGTGGTACCTAAGGAATTTATGGTCTCAGCACAAGCACAGCCTAGAAACCCAAATTCCAATAATTCCATGCCTGAAGCAAGAATTCCAATGGTGGGCTCAGGCCTGTCAAACAAACAAGGGACTGCCCTTCCACAGCACTCAACCAAGCCAGACCATCACAACAGATGCTTCAGACCTCGGTTGGGGGGCACACATGCTGGACAAGTGCATACAAGGCTTATGGACTCAAGACCAGCTGCACCTACACATAAATCAAAAGGAAATGCTGGCAGTAAAACTGGCAATTCAGGCATTCAGACCATTTCTTCGACAGGGTCAACTGCTGATAAGGACGTACAACACCACAGTTATGTGGTACATCAACAAACAGGGAGGCACACATTCATACCCTCTATGCCGGATGACAATAGACCTCTGGAATGTGGCACTGAGCTTCAACATTCAGTTACAAGCAATTTTTGTGCCAGGAAAAGAAAATATACTAGCAGACATCCTAAGCAGAACTGCCACAGATGCCCATGAATGGATGCTGCATCCGGACATCTTCAAAACCATTACAAGGAAATGGGGACTACCAGAAATAGACTTATTTGCATCCCCACACAATCACCAACTGAAAAAATTCTGCACAAGGACGTACCACCCACTTGCTTGGAAAGTGGACTCCCTATCTTTCAGTTGGAAAAACCTGACAGCATATGCATTCCCACCTCTTCCTTTGATGCACAAGGTGCTATTGAAGATCAAAGAAGACCGTCCAAGGATCATCCTGATAGCTCCAGACTGGCCAAGGCAACATTGGTACCCATTACTGAGGAGTATCTCGGGAACAAATATGGCCTCTGCCCCTAGTTCCCTTGCTGTTAACACAGAACAACTTCAAAACCCTGCATCCAAACCTGAAAACACTGCAGCTGGCTGCCTGGAACATTGCATAAGACCAAATAACCCAGATTTATCTCAAAGGGTTAAAAACATTATCTTGGAGGCTCGCAGACCCTCAACAAGAAAAAATTATTTAGCAAAATGGAAAAGATATCTCATTTGGAGTACAGCAAAAGGAGAGAATGTGTCACTGGTAAACATAGCTAACATCCTGGAATACTTGTCAGAGCTCTTCCACAACGGCCTGTCCTATTCTTCCATTAAGATTCATGCATCAGCCATTTCAGCAGAATACAACTTGGACCCTCCAGTCTTCTCACATCCTCTGCTCAGGCAGTTTCTGAGAGGAATTAAAAATGTAAAACCACCTAGGAAGCCACCATTGCCAGCATGGGACTTGAACTTTGTGCTAGAAAAGTTGACACTACCTCCTTTCGAACCAGCAGCAACAGCAGAATTACAATACTTATCATGGAAAACTGCTTTCCTGCTTGCAATCACTTCAGCAAGAAGGGTATCTGAGCTACAGGCATTAATGGCAGTACAGCCCTTCCTGATCTTCCATCAAGATAGAGTGTCCATGAGAACTAATCCTACTTTTATGCCAAAGGTGGTCTCCAGGGTATCTTTAAATCAAGCTATCCACCTACCTACATTCTTCCCCAACCCAAAGAACAGGGGAGAAAGACTGTTGCATACCTTGGATGTACATAGACAATTACGTTACTACCTGGACAGGACCAAGAGCAACAGAAAAACTGACCAGCTACTGGTAGCATATGCAACAGGAATGGAAGGAAAAGCAATTTCAAAACAGACAATCTCTAAGTGGATAGGAAATTGCATTAGATTTTGTTACTCCTACCATGGGAAGAAAACTCCAGAAAACATCAGGCCTCACTCTACAAGGGCTACAGCCACTACCACAGCTTTTTTGTGAGGAGTGGCTACCAAAGACATTTTAGAGGCTGCTACTTGGAGCTCCGTGCATACATTTGCCAAGCATTATAATTTACCTTTATACTCCAGATCCCGAGCAGGTTTTGCCACTGCTGTTTTGCAAGGGATCTTAACTACACCATAATCTTATTTCTCCTCCTCCCCCAGTTTGGCTATGGTATTCTACCCATTTGTAAGGACTGCAGATGCATCCTTGAAGGACATAGTACAGTTTTGTACCTACCATAAATGTAGATGTCCGATAGGCATGCATCTGCAGTCAGGATTACCCACCCTCCTTCCCCTCTGTGGTACTCCTAGGGTATTTGCCCATCTTGTAGCTAGCTGGGGGAATCTATTATGGTGTATTTGTTTGTATATATGTACATACATGCTTATTTTTTGTTTGCTCTCTACTATTTGGAACCATTTGCATTTATCCAAATTTAGCCTTCCTAGAGGGCACCTGGCATCTGGGGCAAGAAACACTGAGGAAAATGGCGTCGGCTGATAACTTTATACCCGAAGAACTGCAGCTATGACGTCGGGTGAAGTGCGACACCAGCCGAGGCCAGACCCAGACTTTGGAATCCGGCCGACCGAAGGGCTGCCTGACGACAGGACAACCCATTTGTAAGGACTGCAGATGCATGCCTATCGGACATCTACATTTATGGTAGGTACAAAACAGTACTTTGTTAGAATCCTTGTTTCCTTTTATTGCATCAAAATCTAGGATTTTGGAGCAATATTCCAAGTTATCTGTTAGAAAACGAGGAGATGTCCATTAGTGTGTGCGTAATTATTGAGACAGAGGGATTGTTGTATTAATTTTCACAGATAATAACATTCTGATGCAGAGCCACTGGATGGCAGGTCAAAACTAAATGTTATATCACCATATGGTTCACTTAGACTGAAGTTCACACGTTCCTTTGTCATCAGTGGCACTAAAAATGTACAGCATGTAATCAGGCTGTTTTAAAAATAAAAGGTTTCCCAAATCATTGCCTTTAGGTTCCATAGTGGTGTCATGATAGCTAGCACAAATACGTCAACATTTCAAGGCTTTTTTTCGCTGATTTGTGTGTATTTTGGGGTTGTAAAACAAAAGAATAAAAATGACAGGATTTATTTGTGTCACGTGGAAATGTTAGCTGCATATTTAATTTGAAGAGTGATAGTTTTGTTTGGTGTATTTAACCAGCTTTCTGTACCTGTGTGATCAAACTCTTACCCTTGGGGATGTAGGCAGATGTATTAATGCAAATGGAAATGTTTCCATTTATGGACCATGACTCAGGCTGTCTGGAGGTTTTTGTGTTTTTGTGTGTCCTGCAGTTGTAGATCTTTGCCTTATGAATAGTGTGGCACTGTTTTGGTAATTTTTGATTCCTTTCTTTCACTGGCGTTCTCTTAAGCAATAAGGCATGACAGCATGTATGTTATTGTATATTATACAATGATGCCCATTCTAAATCCCACAATATACCAACGGAAAAAGGTCCGGTCACCCAGACTTCTTTCCGTTGGTATATTGTTTAAATTTTATTTTTATTTCTTAAAAACTAAAAATAAAATATGTAGCCCCGACTCCGAACATACCAGAGAGGCAGCTTGGACAAAATACTAGGAAAATGTACATTATTTAAAATTAAACACACGTACCTGATATCCCTTGCATTTCTTCCATGCTGTCTCTTACCTACCCCTAAACTGCCCTAAAGTTTTTTTTTTTTCTTAATTAAAAAAAAAAAAAAAAAAAAAAAAAACGGAGCAACAGAGACTTTTTTTCTCCATTGCTTCCATTTCAAAGCATTGATGTACTGGGTATATGTGGGAATATAAGTCCCATATGCATGCGCAGTACATCAACACAAGGAAGCAGTATACCACCACCGGCAGAAGAACAGTAATGTACCATTATACAAAGACATTATTTAAGAAAAGTAAGTATTTTTTTCCTTAAATAATGTAATTGTGTAATAGCAATAACTGACTCTGTGGTTGTGGTATATTGAAATTTACCCACGGTTGGTTTTATTTAATCACTTGGGCTTCGCACTCGTGATTAAACCATGCCAACCATGAGTAAATCTTCAATATACCACACCACATCATCAGTTATTGCTTTAATAACATTACATCTGACCTTTAACAGAAAAGGTAAACCCTAACATACTCGAAGTGACATTAGTAGTCAACAAAACAGACCATGCAGCACCTTATTTTTACGAACTGTTCAGACTCATGAAATAATTTGAAAGTAATAATGCACAAGTGTATTTTGTTTCATTTTTGTATATTTATTTCAAGTTTCTTTCAAGCTGTCAACAAATAGTTCATTTCAGGTCTTTTGAAGTTGTACATCTGTGAAGAATTATTTATTCATTCATTCAATTTCCAGTACTTGCAGAACTGCTGGGGAGCCAGATCCCATTGTAGCACTTTGGGGGTTACATGATAGAGAAGTTAATTCTGGATGGGACAGTCTTTGGCAGGACACACACACACATGCACATTTGCTCAGACTTGGCACCCCTAACTGTAAGCATTCTGGAGGATCCCTGTTTAACCTACAGCACATCATTAGGATGTGGAAGGAAACTATAGCACCTTAAGAAATTCAGTATGGAAAATGGGAGGACATGCACAGTGTTCGCAGAAGGCACCCCCTCTGAAGAATCAAATTGGTGGAGTGATAAACACTATGAGGTAGTAATACTACCCTCTCTACCACCATTCTTTGTTACTGAAGTGCAGTGTGACTGAAGGATCCCCAACAGCTTTTATTTTTGGCAGTGTTTTTGGTGTATCATAGGAAGAACTACGACTGATATTTTATTCATTATTTATTATTTATTTGACATTTGTTGCCCGGGTTATTCCAACTGAGCTGTTGCCCTTTTTCAGAGGAGGCCCAGGGAGAAAAGTTCCACAGTTAACACAAACAAGTAGTATAATACAGAAGTGAAGGAGTTGACAGTCATTTAACTAGTAATACACACACACACACACACACACACACACACACACACACACACACACACACACACACACACACACACACTTATGAAAAATGATGTCAACAGCAATATAGCTACATGGTTCCTCAGTTATATACAAACTTAATATATTATCACAGTAAGTAAAATGATCAATTACAGCCAGTACAGTCTTAACATTTACAATCACAGAGGATGGAGTACATAGCAACAAACAGGAAAGAGAATTGATTTGAAAGAGGAATTCAAGGTGAAGTGGAAGTAAGATTCAGGGTTACAGTGGTAAAGTAAGTGGGATGAAGAAGGAGGAAGAAGTTGGGAGGAGACCATTGATGAGGTGAGGCAATTAGTTAAGGAGGATCTGTGCAGTGGCAGGTCCAAATGCTTTTTAGATAATTATTGGTAGCAGTTTTGAATTGTTTTGTCTGCTTAATACATCTAATACTCTGAAGTTTGTTCCAAGAGAGGGCAGGGGAATAACTGTAAAGGTTTTTGCCTGCTTTGCTTATAGGTTTGTAGATTTGAAGTTGGTTTTACTCTGTACTTCTCAGGGTCCTGGGAGGCTTGTAAAAGGTGACTAGTGATGTTAGAGTTGGACAGAAGGTGGGATGATACAGGATAGAGTGAAACACCTGAAGCTGAGAGAGAAGTAGTTGGTGGGGAAATTCCAGCCAGTTCAGGCTGTTAAGAGAAAGGCAGTGGTGTGATTTAAAAGTTTGATTTGCAGCAAATATCTTATTTGGGTTTCTTTGACTAGGAAATGATATGCCAGGTCTTAATAGTTTATACCTTCTGATGTTTATTATATTTTTAATGCTCCCAGGATAAACCTGTAAATGATCCAAAGACACAAATGTTCTACTCTGGTTAACAAAATTAATGACAGGTAGGCAAATAAATAAATGCATTTTCTGTGTCTGTGCCATCGTTTTCACAGTATGCATAGCAAGTCACATATTCAAATCCACATTTATGACACTATGCCTGTCTGTTTCAGCAGCTGCAGTCAGAAATTCTACTGGTATAGCAGACCATCAGCAACAGCCAAGAAGGCGAAAGCAACGGAAACACAAGACCTATCGAAATGGGCTGTCATTGAAAGAGTCTCTTGCAACATAGAAGCTTGTAAGATACTTTTAGGTATGTCTCAAATTGAATCATCATTAACATGTTGAGTTCTCCTTTAAACAGCAGTGTTAGCCGACCGTTACAGTATCAGTTATTAAATATATAGGTTTCTGCAGAATGAAAGTGAAGATAGTTGCAAGTATATTTGGTAGATTAAATGCACAATTTTAATTTTGCCAGTTTGGTTATTTGAGGGCCCCACCACTGATGAGAAGGCCATAGCCAACCATTGTTTGAGGAGCAGCACTCTGGGTGGGTTCTCTGTATGCACCTCTCTGGAAGCAGTCAAGGCATGAATACCTCTCTACTGTGAGCAGAGGTCAAAGATCACTTGAGACAAGTACATTAGGCATGTAATATCTGGAGGTTACAAGAAGCCTATCCTCCCAAAGCCTCAAAACCCAAGTCCCTGTCATACATTTCACTATTTTAGAGACAAAGTGCAGCGAACAAGGTTGACAATCTCCTTGAAAAAGAAAAAAAAGCCTCCATAAGTTCCACCAGATCATGGATGGAAAGGTCATGAACTAAGTTTCATTTTGTTGCCTACAAAATAACAGAAGACCACAGTCCCATCCTAGATCTCAGTGGCTTAAGCAATTATGATGTAAAAGAAAGTGTTGGAATGATGTCTCTGTAGACAGCCCTCCTGCATCTATAAAAAGGAGATTTTTTTCTGTTCTTTGGACCTCTGGGATGTCTATCTACACATAAAAACTGCAAACAAATCCAGGAGGCATCTTTGTTTTTAGGTAGGATCTAGTCAGTATAGTTCGGAAGCTTGGCATTTTTTTACTGACCAAAACCATCAGGGTATGTGGTAACTTACCAATGGTTTCTAGGAAGAAAATCTTCTTGTGTGTAAAGCAATGGCTCCTTGCTCATACTTAGTGAACTACCATGCCCTGTCTGTGACCAGTCAGCTCAATCTGCTGATTGTCCCAGTCAACATCCACCGTTCACAGCTTACTCCCACCCAGTGCATTTCCTTTTTGAGCTATAGTTTGGATACCAAGGAATGCAAATCTTTACTGCCTCCCCCAAAAAAGTCTTTTCACCACTTGCTTCAGTCCATATGTGGCACAGTAAAGGAGGGCTCTTTCAGAGGGGTTAGTTACTTATTCCTTGCTGCAACCACATTCAGACATCAGTGCCATCAAGCTGTCAGTATGACTTCTTCAACTTTAAATGTGGTAACCCCCCCCCCCCCCCCAGTTCATACTGTAGATCTTAGACATCCTGCTCTCCATATAGAAGCTATCGTCTAAAAAAAACATATGAAGAAAAGTGGAAGTAATTTGTGTACTGGGCAAACTGAAAAGGATAGACTCCCCGTTTCCATCCCTAGAACAAGTCATGAAGTACTTGGCTAGACTCTTGGAACAGGTCTTGGTTGTTTTTCCATTAAATAACTTTCTGACATTTTAATTTTCATCAGAGTCTGCACATGCCTTCCTTAGTTGCTGCAAGGCTCGGTAAGGCCTTCCCTGAAGGTGCATCCTACTGATGTTCTCCAGTCAGTGACAGAGGGCCACCTTGGAATCTACAGTTTTCATCCTGGAGATACTAAGAAAAACATGTTTGAGCTAACTGATGAAGAAGACTTGAAATACGTGTCAGAACTGCAAGCTCTTTTGATAAAACCCCAATACTTAACCTTCCACAAAAACAGCTTTGTATTTAGGATAAACCCAAGAGTCAAGCCAGACGTAGTCACCAAAGCTGTACTTAACAAATCAAATTGCCAATTTTCTACCCTAACTACCTGAACAAAAGGGACTGCCTCTTATATTGCATGGATGTCAACAAAATACTAAGTTTTATATTATCACAGCTAAAGATGCCAGGAGGCACAACAAATTATTAATTTCCTTAGCACCACAATTAAAAGGCTACAGGTATCCAAAGTTACTGTCTTTTTAAATTAAAAGTGATTTTTTTACACAGGTGTATACTGTTTCTAATGTGGCTCAGAATCACAGTGGCATATTTAGCATCTGTTATGATTTTATTGTTTCTGTATGTGGCTTATCAGATCTATGAGTTGTTTTCATACCATAGTTAGGTTCAAACTGCCAAAATTGGAAAGGTGATAAATAATCAATAATGTCAATGCAAGGAACATTTTATAATTAGCTGCAACACAAAAAAAATCAGTGTCTGTTTTTTTATCATTCCTTTAATAAACATTCCTGGTTTAGGTGGTATGCTAAGCAGGTGTGTTGTCTAGTCTGAAGATTACATTCTGAAGTCTGTGAACTGCATGTCACCTAAAGTTTAGATTATGTACTTTGTGGTCCAAAGACAGCATGCAGAAGTAAAGATAGTGGTAATGTAATGCTCTAATAATTATTTTTTATTTCTATTTTCTAGGCTATTTAATATTATTTCTGCATAACCCCTATGGGGCATTGAAGTGGCTACCTGCCAATACAAACTGCAAAGGTGCTTCCTAAACAGATTTCTGTTTTTCTGTCGATGGCTCTTTTTTATTACACAAAGCATAACTTGTGCAATGTCTAATAAGGTGAAAAAAGATGTTGGCATCTTTGGTAGATTCCACCAGTGGAGAGAAACAGAGACAGAGAAATATTTTATGGAGCGGGGATGTATTCCAGACTGGCAACTTATCTCTGTATGAGTGATCAAAATGCACTAAAGCTCTGCTGTAACAGATCTGGAAACCACTAAATGCACAAGGTGATGGCTACTGAGTAATGACATTCTGTGCCACCTCTGCATGACATGCAACTGGAAAAAAATAAACAACTGAATCAAACTGGAACTGAGTCCTCCAATATACAAAGGGCTATCTGTCTTGTAAAACATGTTATACCCTTTGTTATTTGTCATCTCTGCTAATGTATGTGTTTTCAGATGCTTCTGAATCCTGCTTTCTTTTAGGGAGAGAAGACACCTGCACAATAGTTTTAAGAATATTTTCATGTCAGAAATGTGTGAAATGACCATGTGTTTGGTACTGGCATTAATCTGTATGTTGATGTCATCTTCCCTTTCCATTCCACTAGCTACAGCAACCAAGCAGAAGTTTAGGTTCCCAAGTAATAGGCTAATAATGCATTTGTGGGTGTTTGCTAAATGTTCACACAGTAAGAAGAAAGCAGCACCTGTATGTCACTTATCTGATGTACCTTAAATTGACACTGCTAAGTCAACATTGTTGTCTATCTGCCAACCAGTCATCTGAGGACTGCATTAAATATCGTGGACTTTTCAAGCAAAACGTTCACAGATGGTTCCTTTTAATAGATACTGAGATCCTTTTAATAAGTATAAATTCTAAAGCTTCCAACAGCCTTTCTTTACTAACTGCAGTCAGTAATCTGGTATCTTTGAGCACCAGTGGATTAATAAAGCTAAGACCACCAGTGCTGAGGGATTTTCTAAACTGCATACATTCATGAGATATGCTTAGCTAGTGTACAGTACAGTGAGTATTGAAATGCACTAATCATAGGTTTTTATATGACAGCGTAAGTGTTAATCTTTGTTTCCATGTGTGTCTTATGCGATTGTGTGTTTTAGTAATCAGCCATGCTCAGCAGCACTCCAGCAAGTTCTTGTTATTTTAATCTTTGATCTGCTAGAGTCCAGAAGATGCCAGTACATGTATTTACTTGTGAACTTTTGTTGTGGTTAAGTGATCTGATAAAATCCACTCAGTGTACACATGGAGGTTGTGGAAACTGAATTCACAAAGGAATATTTCATTTATAGCTCATGATGTTAACTTGGTAATGTGTTCTGGCTGCACCTTTTTCATCCTGGTGATGATGCTGGGCACCAGCTGGAAGCAACAATGGTCTTCATTTTATACTTTACAATAATGGCTTCCCACTGCAATGAATTGGGAAACTCTAAGTGCAGCTGCACTTGAACAGTATTTTCAGCAGCAATGGTCTTCATTTTATACTTTACAATAATGGCTTCCCACTGCAATGAATTAGGCAACTCTAAGTGCAGCTGCACTTGAACAGTATTTTACTTTTCAGAAAAAACTTAGCATTCCAGTGTAAATTCTGCTTTTGAAAGAAGATACCACAGCACTGTCTACATCTGCTATGTGGCAAACTTTAACCAAGAAGTACTGCTATCACCCCTGTATAAAACAGATCCCTTCACCATTGTATGTTCTCCATACCTGGCTGATGTACATGACCCTGTCAATGTTTACTCTCAGTAGAATGACAGGACCCGATATTTTTATTACTCCACAAAACCACCATCCTGTGGACAAATTGTCCATTTTGGAAGCATCACTACAAGCTACATGTCCTTGGAAGATGTAGTCTTCTTAATTCAACATCCTCTTCTCTTATCCATTTAGGAGCTAATACTAATATTTTTTTTATTCAAAGAATTTGTAGTTTTTCTTACTTACTTATGAGTAGGTGACATTTTTTTATTTCTAGTTCTCTTTTGTACAATAAATGTTGGCAAATTGTTGCAGTCATCTATACATGAATGAAATGATGAATGTATATATTAGTTTATTTAAATATTTTTGAAAAAGCTAAAAGAACTGTCTACTGTGGAGTGATATTTGAAAGGGTATGCAGAAAGTCATAGAATGGCACCTGTTCTTAAAGGGACGTTGACAGAGTTATGCTTTATAAGAAATTAATATTTTTTAAACTCATAAATGTAGAAATAGTTTATCAAAATTAAGTACAACAGCTGGGCTGGAGTATTTATTCATTTATTTATTTATTTTTTATAACTTGTCAGCAGTGTGGAATATGATACAACATCACAATGAACAAGTAGTTTCCAGGTAACTGTGAGGAATACAGCAGCTAATCAGAGTGAAAGATGAGTGAAAATAAATTTCTTTTGCCCTTTTTCACCAAACCATGTCTCCTGAAAAGAAAAAAATAAATAATGTTTTTTTCACAGACAACACTTTGTCTGAAGCCTTAGTTTTTGGCAGCTTGTCTCTTTACCTGAAGGTGTAATCTTCTCGCAGTTTATTATGCGAAGCAGAGTTAACCTATTAAGGGTTTGGGGGATCCTCAAGTTAAGTGATGCCATGTAAGCCACACCTGTCTAAGGTCTTAGGGACTAAATGGCTTCCACTCACTAATGCTGCTCATGCATATCTACCTAATACTGTTTAAAAAGCTGTTTTTTATACTTACTGATTTTCTGCATAAATTGGTTAAAGAAAATCTGTGAACTTTGGCTAAAAGTCGGACTCCAGCTTAAATTAAGTACAAGGCTTAATTATAAATTATCTGAAAAGATGTATGAATAAAGTATTAAAGTGGCAGAAGACCTTCTTTGAACACATTCTGTAGAGATGGCTTACCCTTTTACATTGCTTCTTATATATTATGAAACAAATGAGGACACAAAGACTGCATACAAAAACATGACAGAGCACATTGAAGTACATGCACTAAAAGTCAAAACAAGTGAAATCTGTAACAGTGAAAGAAACATCACAGACATAGCACAGTGTACCTTTCCACAAGCATCCATACAAGATCAGTTCTGAAGTCATTTTAAACTATGAAGAACATATGTTAACTTTCCTACCCAAAACATCTACTTATTTTTTGTCTCTGAATTCTTCTAACCACTGAACCTTTATCTGGTCACTTTATTGACTCATTCAGTCCCCTTAACATGAGGGTGAGCATGGCAGGAATGAAGCTTTCACCCATGCTTGGAACCAGGGTTTTTACTTTTAACTATTAACCCCCCCCCACACACACAAAAAAAAAAACAAAAAAAAATTTACAAGCCCGCAGGCATCTCGGTAGTGAGTGCATAGTGAGCCAACGTGATGGGTGGTGACATTTTTGTGAATGATGTATTCCCCTCTAAGGATCTGCCTTGGTCTGCAATAAGTACCTTTATCTGTTCTTTGGTAATTTCTACCAGGGAAGTCTAATACTGGCTGTGAATCCCGGAAGTGTGCAGTCCCCCTTCTATGTGAGAGAGGTAAACAGGAATTACCTTGTCATTCCTGTCTCACTCTCTCCCAAGTTTTCCAGTGCCTAGGATGGTAACTAATTCTGGGTCATAGTAAGGTCTTTATTCATTTACACAAGGAAGTTGGTCTTTGTTACCCTAAATATTGTAAACAGCTCCAGGTTTGCTTTGTAGTGAGGAAAGGAGCCCTTTCTTTATTACAGTGACCACTGTCACTGGGTAAAACCATGTAAAGAGTGTCATTACTACAGAGCCATAAGATATTAATACACTGTAGTCTAGAATAATACTTAGAAGTTACTGTAATTCCTAAAAACATAACTATCTCAAATTTACAGAAACTTCTGTACTTCCTAAAAGTGTTGCTATCTACACTGTAAGCCCTTCCATCTCTCAAAAAAAAAAAAACGTATTAATGTTAGAAAACAAGTTGCTTCCGAGACATTTTTGAACACTAGCATTTTTAGCTAATGAAACTTGATCAGAGAGTACTGCCAAAATTGCAGTCATTTGCAGTGCTGTTAGACTCATGACCTTCTGGGATATACCTGTGTTCTGTAAGTCATTAATACCTGAACTTAACAGGACATTTCTATAAATTTCTGTGACAGTTCTTGCAGAGAACAGAGTATTTTCAGTGAGAATTAGTTTATTTCATGCAAGAAGTTGTTATGCCAAGATACTGTGAATGTTAATTTCCTTCATCACAGAATGGAATAAGTGCCATTATCTTTGACCACTTACCAAAGTTTGCTAATGATGTTGCCAAATGCAGCCATGCTTAATTTCATATTTGCAAGCTTAATTCTTATAAAACTTGTGAATTTTTGCCCAGATTTGTAAGGCATGTAAGTTACATGTACTTAAAATCCACCTTCCGTAATATTAACTTGTACATAACCTTTTAAAAATGTAGTGTCCGGGATTATTTTAGTTGCACTGTATGTAGTAGTTTCTCTCCCCTTTTTTGGATATTTTAAGTGTTAACACTCACTGAACTGAAATGTTTCTAAACAAGAGCTTGGTCCCTGGAATTAAAGCAGTAACACAGCCCTTGATTGTAAGAAAATCATCCTACCAAAGCAGTAACACTACCCTTGATTGTAAGAAAAGGATTACAAGATTGGCCAGGATGCATAGGCTAATATGAAACCCTTGAGGTGACTCCCAGTTCTAAAAGGTGAATTGATCTCACAACACCTGGGCATGGACATTTTACATTGGTGCTGTGCAGCAATATAAAGTCTCCATGTAACAGCGTGGTTCACTGATGTAAATTAGCCTTGCCTGTGTAAATGGTGCCCCACCTGTATGTTAGTACATGCACTGTAAGCATTACATGGTGGAAAGGCTGATGTGAATTAGACTTCCCTGTGTAAATGGTGCCCCACCTGTATGTCAGTACATGCACTGTAGCCATTATTTGGTGGATAGACTGAAGTGAATTAGACTTCCCTGTGTAAATGGTCCCCCGCCTGTATGTCAGTACATGCACTCTAAGCATTACATGGTGGAAAGGCTGATGTGAATTAGACTTCCCTGTGTAAATGTTAACCAACCTGTATGTCAGTACATGCACTGCAAGCATTACATGGTGGAAAGGCTGATGTGAATTAGACTTCCCTGTGTAAATGGTGCCCAGCCTGTATGTCAGTACATGCACTGTAAGTATTACATGGTGGAAAGGCTGATGTGAATTAGACTTTCCTGTGTAAATGGTGCTCCACCTGTATGTCAGTACATGCACTGTAAGCGTTACATGGTGGATAGGCCAGTAGCCTGTATTACAACTATATAGGTGGGTGAGAATTTGGCCAAGGACAGTAAACGTGTTTTAAGTTGTTTTTAGAAACTGTACACCTTTGAATACAAGGGATGACTCAAATATGTTAAATGAAAAGAAAAGACTTTGGATGCAAATCCTGTTGTTTCAAACATGAGAATGCATACAGGACTTGTTTTTTTACCTGTCAGGAATGCTTTTTCATGTTTGCAGTATAGCTTGATATGTGAAGACGACTGGCTTTGGAAGACTTCATTGGTTATGTGGTGGGCTCGCTGGGGATCAGCCTGCACAAAGAATAGTCAGTCAGTATTGACTTCATAGCACCTTTGTGACTGTATATGGTCCTGATGTAACATCTTTTCAAAAGAGCTGGCAGTAGCACTGGGTAGCGTGAGAAGTATTCTATTCCCGTAGCATGGTATCATGCTATAGATCAGTCTAGGTTGTCACTATTGCTATAATGTTGTAGCATGATGGTGGCCCTCCACAATGCTGCCTCAAACATTTTATCATCCCACAGTTTATGCTTGGTTTAGCAGAGACAGTTAAGGATTCGTAGGTAGAGAACTGTGGAACAGTCCTCAGGTTATTGTATGTAATTACTTTTAACTGAAGACACAGCCATAAGTAACAAGTTCACCATTTAATAGGCTGTTATGGTGACTAAAAATGTAATGTTCCACAGCAAACAAAAAATTTAAAATATTAATAATAATTGTTACAATCTTGAGCAATAATGACTAATGTGGATTCACACTAGTTTGCTAAACAAAAGTGTAGTGTAATCTCTCATGCTTGGCTGTGAGATGTAAAATTTAAGAAAACAATACCACGAACAAAAACCAACGCCAAACAACCATGACCAGTGTTCTGATGAAGCCTGGTACTTGACCTGGTGAAAGTGCTTAACAGTGAATTTTATTGGAGAAACTTTAATAAACTGTTATACTTCCTTGGTGGTGATTAACATCTTTATTTTGGAATTTCTGTACTGTGAGTCCATAGTCCTGCTGGCTGTGGTTGTTTGGCTGTGAGATGTCTTACGTAGTTGTATTTTTATTGTTTTTTTTTTTGGAAGGTTGTTTAGCCCAGTGCCTTAAGTAACATGGCCTGTGAAAGAATGCTAATGGCAACATCTAACGGGTTTTGCAGTCTGTTTCATATAAAAAGAGACATAGCTGAAAAAAAAGAACATAGATTTACTGTATCTTATTTTTAGTTGAAAACATTACTTGCAAGAGCTATAAAAGTAAAGCAGAAGCTCAGCATATAATAGATACTGCTTAATGCAACCAAAATGTTGTATTCCCTTGTCTTATTAGAATTTCTTTTGAGAAAAAAAATGTACTCTGTGCCCCCCTCCCCCCAAAAAAACAAAACAACAACAAAAAAACATGTTTATCTCAGTAGCACTAACTTTCATCTTGATCATGTAGTCTTATGGTACAAATATAAGTATTCTGAAATCCCAAAAATTATTGCATTACTAAGTAATCATTTTTATTCTGTAATGTCTATTGATGTTCCTGTTTAGCTGTAAGAGCTGTTTAGATTTGTTTCTGTTTTTATGAGAGAGATACATTGTTCTGTGAATACAAGCTTGAAAGTATAACAATCAAAATTACATCATCATGTAAACACACAGTGGATCATTAGCACATTTTTTGTGTGTTTTCCAACTGTTGCCAGTAGTGTTGCTCAGCTGAAGAGCTTTCTAGAATGCTAGGATTATCACTAAAGGTTCATTACTAGTTGACTGATAATACAAGTGATGTTGATTCCCATTTGTAATATGTAGTAGCTGTTAAATGGTGTACCATACTGGGGAGCAGAATAGCACTTATAGCTGTTGCTAAATCAACTCTGTTTTCCATGCCTTGAGAGGAGCAAATCATTTAAAGCTTGAAAAGCTTGAATGCAGACCCTGTGCTGCTGCACAGTGGTCTCACCACATTGCTATTCTACAGCTAACATAGCTGGCCTTAGGCATAGGCCAACTAGGTGGCCACTTAAGGCACCGCTGTAGCAGGGGCACTTTTCCAGTAAACTGGATGGTGTAAATAGACCAGGATGGGGGCACCAGGTGGTATGGGGGTGCTGTGGAGCTCTTTTGCCTAGGGCACCACTTGATCTAAGGCCAGCCCTCTGTCAGCTAAGCACCAAGGCTGTAGGGCTTAAGTCCCAGCACTAGCATAGCTAAACTTATTATATTGCCAGAGATCATCTTGCCATGCCTAAGTGTCGAGTGACTGATGGCAAGAATATCCATCAAAAATCTACATTTAGTACAGAATCACCAAGCAACTTATTTGAAACAGATTGTTTAACCTGAATGGATAAAAAAAGTGTTACACTAATTCAAACTCTGACACTTTTATGACCCAAGGTGGCCCATCATTCACTTAATTACTTCTTGAGTATGGATTCAGTGATACCATGTACTTTTAACTTGTGTGAAAAAGAAAGTTTTTATTATTCAAGTCTTTTGTTGCATTTAATGTAGATAAAAGATCTCACTGCTATCATTAGTGATGTAATACTGTAATACTACAGCTATGATGTCATAATACATTCACAAATCAGACGTACAGCACTGCAAAATGTTATGTATTTTATACATTATGCTAGATGTATATCTAGCCTGTATCTCTAGGTCATTGCCTAGAAATTTAATGAGTCCCTTTAAAAAATATACATGCTTTCTCAAACAGTGTCCATGTTTTTTTCTCATCTGGAACACTGTCCTATTTTGAGATATGCAAAGCTGGCATTTGGATGGACTTACTTTCTCATCTTATTTGAAAGATTGAGTAGATGATTTCCTGTGCACCTTACTGAATAACAACTTTCAAGATTAACATAGTCTTCAAAGAGTGGTCTCCAGTCTTGGTTCTAAACAATGTGAAAGATTTTGTGAAACAATGCAGCAGACATACATGCTTTGGTTAATTGTTTGTTTACTTCCTCATTTGTAGGGAATGTTTTGATTTGCTTGTAAGATTAAGTTATATTTATGACCCTGAGGTAATAATTAGCAGTTTGCAAATGTCTTAAATTCCAAGGAAATATATTAGAAATGGTAAATAAAAGATGCCCTTTAACCAAACCAGAAGCTAAACCATTTAAAATGGTTTAGCCACTTTAAAGAATGAAAATAAAATTACATTTTTTAAATAGTAGTAATGAAACAGGATGGCAAATGTAGCATGCAATGAAGCTATTCCAGCAGCAAAGATAATCTTAAAAACCTGTTTCAGTTCTAGGGTTTTTTGCATACGTTTAGGCATTTCATTTTATGTCTCGGCAGATTACGCCATATGAAGACTTTTGATCAAAAGATCATTCTAATTTTATTTAAACCATTCCATTTGTTATGATTGTCCTTCTTTTTTCACTATTAATTTTTTTATTTGAGCTGTGCTTTTGGAGAATTGTGAGGGAAAGTCCTCAGAATATACAGTGACTAGAAACAGAGGCAACATTCATTGACTGTTATAAATCAAACTGTAGTGGCATATATTGAGATCTGGTGCATTTTCTGCTGTTATTCCTGTCCCGCACATTCTGAAATAACAGTCTTTAACCTTCTTTTTATGAGACTGCAGATAAAACTCAGATAAAAAAATCAGTTACCCAAAGATGCAGGTTACCATCTCTGCATGTCTTATTATTCTGTATCCTATGCCGGTGTCCTATGTGTGGGCAACAGCATTTGTAATTGCATTTACAGTTCTGCTGGTCATCAAATCCACTGTGACACATTTAAAACGGTGAGTTTGCAAAATGTTTGCTAGGATTCATAGCCATACCATAAAATGAAAAGCTATACAGTACAGCATGGATACTAGGAAACCATACCCAATTTATAGTCCCCTAGCTGTTTACAAGCACAGGACAGTGATACTGTGTATTGAGCTGTTGTCCTTATGGGAATGTATATGATTATAAATTGATTAACAGTGCAGTGGCACAACCCAGCACATTGATGCAAGGTACACTGCACAGCTGCTGTGCCATTTTCTATGAATCTTGACTACAACAGGCTGGCAGTATAAAAGCAATATATTCCTGCTTATGGAGTGTGTGCTTTATTATTAAAAATATATAAAGCATTAGTTTGCTACTCTATAGAAGGGCTTTAAATCAATTTTTTTTCTGATACACTGAGTATTCTGTCCTGCTGAAATAAGACCTTTATGACTATTGTTCCAGTAATTACAACTGTTTTACATTGTTTGCTTCACGTCACAAGGTTCCTCTAGTTAGATCTATAGCTTTTTACCTATCCATGGGGTGATGTGGTGACAAACAAACCACCTATTCAGCATGCTGCTGTGAAAGCCAGAACCTGCAATCGCGTTCTGGTAGGAATGAGTCTTCTGTATGCTGTATATTTTGTATACGTTCGGCTATTTTATTGTGCCTTATTATGTTGTCTATATTCAGTTTTCTAGTCCTGAGATTCCTCTCATGTTTTGACATTTCACATTACTACCATTTGATATTGGTCTCCCAGTTTCCACATTTTCCTTTGTAAATTGTTTTAAAGTCCATATTGTCTACATCCTTTGTCTGTTCATGTCCAGAATTTTTTTATTTTGCCACATTGTATTATTTGTGTACATATCCATCTGTGATGCTTTTGTTGAATTTGAATTTTTAATTTATATTCAGTATTTAATGTACAAATGTGCTGTAAGTAAAAGAATAAAATATTGTCTTGTGAAAAATCATGTCACAGATGCTCAGATTTATTTAATGTAACTTTTAATGCAGAAGGAGAAAACAATGCACATAAGACAGGATGAGAAAGGGAGATTATACGTGTATCTGTCAAGAAGGTCTGAGTAAATCACAAATTATGTGACACAAGTGAAAACTTAGCGTACATTGTTCTGGATGCTTACAAGACATACAATGAGTCTGAACTGATCTCATCCAGACTTGATTGCAAAGTAATTAATGAGGAAAAATGAGTAATGAGTCATTACTGAGAGAGCCTGAGGATTATTTTTGCTACCTGTTTCGAGGTCTGCTGTGTTCGAGCTACTTGGTACTGTGTTCGGTATTTCAATTTGTTGCTTTAACACTTGTCAGACATGCTGTCAGAGATTGCCCACCATTGTGGCATAGGCTGTGCTACTCAGCTTATCTGAAAAACACACATTAGCTAGCAGAAAAGTAATTTGAGTGTTACTATTACATTCAGTGTGTTTTGGAGTATATCTCTCAGAATCCCATCAAATTGTGAGAACAAAATCTAAGATGTAGAATGTAAATCCCACACAATTATGCTACACCTCATACAATCACTAACCCAATGCAGTATTACTAAAACAAAAGAGACCTGAATACAGTGTTGTGCCCTTTAGGTTCATGAATAATTACTAGGCTAGCTGTCCTTGTAGGCCATTTTAAGCCTAGCCCATTTCCCTTCAAAGGTGACAATCACATCCTGCATTTTGTTTCTATGAGGTAAACACCTTAATGCTAACCCCTGTCTCCAAGATTATATTACCCAAGATGGGGCTTGAACCCACAATCCCTGATTTAGGAAGCCAATGCTGTATCCATTAGGCCACTGGGGCCTTTCTTTACAGCATGTCTACAAATTCCTCCCAATCTCCAATTAGACTTAAGTACTCCTCCTTCATAAAATGTCTGCAGACAAACTCTGCTTCATCTAAAACCCATCATGCACGCGATCATCCTTAGAAGAATAGTACATTGCTCATATTAATGTGGACCACATACAAAAGATGGGGGTGTCAAATTGTATAAAATGTTTTTGAAAGTGGTTGCAGACAGTTCATAGACTGTGGGAATCATATACAAAAGATGAGTTTACTCCTCAAGCAGAGATACCGTTGGCAAACATGGCTAAAAATGCAGTTTCCCCTGTGGACTATAACCAAAAGTTGAACCCCCCCCCCCATAAAGAGATTGACACATTTCTAGAACTGGCTATACAAGATCAATAATGCCTACTCTGATTCATGTTTTACAACTGAGGCTGTGACTCTGGACTTCTTGCCTTAACTGAGGACAACCAATAAATAGTCTGGGACAAAATCACCAAAATAAGGAAAACTTTTTAAATAATAGTACTGCTCATTTAGATATGCGCTAGAATAATAGTATTTGCACTAATATACACATTCTGAATAATAACAAAACTGTAATAGTAATGCCTTGTTCAATCCTACTAGTTTTCTTATACTACTGCATATTTCGAAAGGGATGGATCAACATTTGGAAGTATAATTAGAGATATATCTGATAATCAGGCACAGTTGATTGGAATGACTAAAGCAATATCCAAGTAGATATGTTACTGGAAAGGGCTGCAGAAAAGCATGGAATTCCCAGCAGACCGCAGTTAGCAGCCATGACTATCTTACCTCTTCCACTGGCCACTTGATATGGCTGCAGTCACATCCTTTCTCCTATGATTGCACTTTACAGCTGAGACTTCCCACTCAGATCACCTAGTCAGATATAAAATGGCTGCAGTCATCTCACACTTTTCCCTGTGGAGCTCACACAGCAGCTGAAAGTCTGTCTGCAAATATGTATGGACTGGGGAATAAAGTAATATCTGAGTTTGCCCATTTTACTATATGAAAATCTGCAAAGTACAGTAGTATACAATAACACACATCTTAATGTCGTTGGTTACTCTATACTTTGGCAACATGCTGTCATGTAAGAAAATGATATAGTATAAGTTAAGTAGTACAGTTCTGTAAAGCTTAATCTAAAATAAAACTAGCTACAGACATAGAATAAAATTACATAGCAAAAAACATAATGCATTAATTTAAGAAACAATGACTAGCAAACATATTAAGTACCTTACAATACATAACGCAGTAAATTCAGGTCCTTGACATACCTATACTGAACAATGCTACCCTGGCCTGTAAAGTAAAAAGGCAATTATAAGGCAAGTCTGTATGTACCAAAAGGGTCTGGGGGAATATATGCAATGTGTTCCACCATTTCAGCAAGTTACTAAGAAAAGTACTACTGCCAGTCATTCTACCTATTTCAGTACTGCTTCCTGCTTCGTGGAATGTCTGCCAAGACTAAAGGCCACTGGCTGGTGTTCATCCACACATTTCACCACTCCAGTGACCTCACATCAACTCCATGCCATCTCTGAAGAACTGCCCAAAATGTGGCTTAGCCAGAAGAATCAGATGAATGGAGTCTCTCCCAAGTTGTCTCATCTCTAGCAAACATGATGGATACTAATGACCAGATTATGACAATAGGTTAAAGTAGTTGCTAGGAGCTCTACTAAATCATTAACGACTATAAATATGGTATCCACTGTCGACATCAAAAAAGGCATCAATGAAGCCCTAAGTTTATCTTCTGCCTTGCCAACCTTTTGACACCGCTTACACATTTTGAAGCATTGTCTGACATATTTTACAATGTCTGGCTACTAAAAGTTCTACATAAGTCCCCGTTTTGTGCACTTTATGCCCAGGTTGCCTGAAAAAAGACTATCATGGACAATGGACAGAAGTGCCACATGATAGTCTCATGGGAGTACAAAATGCTACATCAGCTTGGGACTAAACGTTGTATCACTTCTCCATTTAGACCTCCTTCAAGAGTCCTTTATCTGTATAATTGCCCCTTTTCAAGTACACATATCCCTTCTGCCCCTGAGGATCAGAAGTCTTCTTGGTACATCCCTCAGGTTCTGTACAGTGGGCTGTGAAAGCTGTGTCTTCCTCATCCATGTTTTTGTGATCCTCCTGATACTGGTTGCGTGGGCCTCCATGTCTTATTCAAGCATATAGTGACTGAAATGTACATCAAGCACAGTGTTTTTTTTTTCATTTTTGTTCTATTGCAACTTAATTGGGTACTGAATTTATGGTATTCAGTGTTATGATTAAGAACAATAAATGTGAAAAAATTACTTTATCAGAACAAGAAAGGCAAAAAAATATAGTTTTTCATTTGAAAATACTACTTCGCATTTAATTTTCTTTTTCTTTTTCTTTTTTTTTTTTTTACAGTGAGCTCTAGGCAATTGCTGATGTTCTTCGTGTTTCACTGTTGCAGTCATAACTGTAGGGTACTCCTGCCGGCAGGCAGCCCGAGGTCGGCCAGAATATCAAAGTCTGGGTCCGGCGTCGGCTGTGTCAGCAAGTACCCTGACGTCAGAACGCATGGGTATAAAGCTGACAGCCGACGCCATCTTCTCCAGTCTTTCTTGCCGTGCGGTGCAAAGCAGTTCGCTAGTTGTTGGTTGGCGTTTTCAAGACAACATGGTTATATTGTCGTCGGTCCGAAGTTTTCTACTTCTCTTCTCAAAGCTAAGTACCCCGTTGGGGAAACCTTTTTCTTGCTCCTCCGATGTCAGAAAAAGTTAATAATTGTGTATCGTGTGGAAAACAAATACCTCATAAAGATTTCCACTCTTACTGTCTACCTTGCTTAGGCCCTGACCACGACATTTCTTGCTGTCGGTTCTGTGCCAGGTTTAATTCTCGCACTATCAAGCATAGGTACGATTGGGCCTTGAATTACTTCAGTAGACGATTTAATTATAGGATGTCGTCGGATACTTTACCGACTACCGGAATACAGAAGAAATGCAAAGACAAGGACAGGCCTCCGAGGTCCAAACAGGATACTTTGCAGCCGGAGCCAGCTTCAGGTTCAGCGGTCGTCAGTGAGGCACTTTTGCAGCCCCTGTCGTCCGCCACTTCAGAACCGATGGCCGACACGGACTCCCATGGGGAGCCATCTAGGCCTAGTAATTTGTCTGCTGCAAGACCTTCGGACGTCGCTCCTTCAGATGGGTCCGGAACCGCTGTGCAGGTACCGGCTTCTGAGGGGGTCTTCAGGCCTTCACATATTACTATTTCCACAAAGACAAAGGCTAAGTCAAAGACTCCTGTTAAACCCAGACTTTCTGCTCAAGCTTCTTCGGATTCAGCTCTTAAGACTCAGAAGCAATTACTACGGATGGCTGAGGATTTATTAACTATGATTAGGGGCTTTCACCCTCCTCCTGAGAAAAGGCCTAGACAGGATATCCCTTATGATTCCTCTGATCAGGTTTCTGTATCTTCAGTTTCTTCATCTGATCAGGGTTACTCTTTTCCTCCTTATGAGGATTCGGATGCAGAGGATTCTGTTCCCTCTGCCTCTCCCCCTGAAGATTTCTCTTTTGGGGAAACCTTGCATGAGATGAGGGAGCATTTTCATTGGGAAGGTCAGGATTATTCTGCTTCCAAAAAGAGACTTAGGGAATTTCTTCTTCTCCCTCAACACAGGCCTTTAGCTATTCCTCCTGTACTTGACATTGTGGATGATGCCTTCTCTGAAGCTAACTTGAATCCTGATTCCATGCCGTCTGCTCCTTCTAAGCCTGATAGATTTTAGAGGGTCCCTGATTCCCATCAATTCTTATTTAAGAACCCTTCTGCTGATCCTGAAACCATTTCGCAGGGTTCCAAGGCTGCTAAGGCCACCTCCTCTAAGAATCCTATCCCCTCTGAAAAGGATTCTCGTGCCTTGGACAGGTGGGGCAAAAAGGTTTATACTTCAGCTACCCTTTCTATTAGAGCTTTAAATTGCCAGTTTCACATGTTTAAGTATCAACAGTTTCTTTTATCTGTTTTAAAACAAAGGCTTTCTACCTTTCCTGCATGTGCTGAGGACAAGGAATTACAGGATGTGTTGCATGCAACTGAACAAGTTAGCAAACATAGTTTACATTGTGGTTTTGATGCCTTAGAGGCTTCCTGCAGAGCTGCTGCCTCTGGTACTGTTATCAGGAGACATGCTTGGCTTCGTGAGCAGAATTTACCTGAACAAGTTAAGGCTAAATTGCTAGATGCCCCTGTTCAGCATGATGTCTTATTTGGATCTAAGGCTGAGGAGGTTATTAAAAGATGGAAGAAAAGCCAAGTCTATGCAGACTGTAAAAGATTTTTTGAAAGTACAGCCTCCTAGATTTTCTAGAAATTGGCCCTCCAAAAATTGGTCTTTTCCCACTTCTGACAGGCCTCAAAGGGGAAGATATAGACGCTCCAGAGGTCGGGCGCAGGCTCAGGTATCTTACAGATCTAGACAGTGGACTGCTTCTTCACCTAGAAGGGGAGAAGACAGACCTCAAACCCAAAGAAAGCAGACCCAATGACTCCCTCTGTTGGGCTACAGGTCCTCCTTCCCTGGATGCCCCTCTCGGAGGAAAACTTTCTCTTTTTTACCAAAATTGGACTCACATTACCCAGGACAAATGGGTGTTAGACGTGATTTTGAAAGGCTACAGATTCCATTTTCACACTCTTCCAAGGCCTTCCGGCTGGTCAGATCTGCCAAAACATCAATGGACAGAGGCCTTAAATCAAGTGGACGCTTTATTAGCCTTAAGAGCCATAGAACCTGTTCCACCTCTAGAGGTGGGGAAAGGTTTTTATTTAAGACTTTTTCTGGTCCCAAGAAAACAAAACTCCTGGAGACCTATTCTGGAGCTCTCAATATTAAACACCCTTTTGGAAATTCCAAAATTCAAGATGCTTACACTTTAACAACTTCTCCCAATGCTCTCACAAGATGCTTGGATGGTAACATTGGACTTAAAAGAAGCTTGCTTACACGTCCCCATAAGGCAACAATGCAGAAAGTACCTCAGATTCAAGACAGGCTTGAGACACTTCCAATTCTCTGTACTGCCATTTGGCTTATCTACTGCGCCCAGAGTTTTTACCAAATGCCTGGCTCCAGTAGTAGCTTACTGCAGACTTCAGGGGATTCAGATTTACCCCTATCTGGACGACTGTCTAATTCAGGCAGACAGCAAAGACCTTTTACTTCAACACCTGCATTTTGTTCAACGTCTTCTCCTACGTCTGGGATTCTCAGTGAACACAAAAAAGTCACATTTGATTCCTTCTCAACGAATGATCTTTTTGGGAGCTCTTCTAGACACAAGTTTACAGATGGCCTTCCTTACTCCAGAAAAACAGTTACAGCTGGCTTCAATCTTCAAGACCTTGGCAACCTTGACTCAGCTCACTGCAAGGAAATTCCTGCAGGCTTTGGGCTACATGGCCTCTTGCATCCTGTTGATTCCAAATGCGAGGCTTCACATGAGGAAACTTCAATGGTACCTAAAGAGTGTATGGTCTCAGCATTGCCACAGTCTGGATACAATGATTCCACTGATTCCCTGCCTCCAGAAGGAATTCCTTTGGTGGTCCAGGGCGTGTGTTTTGAACGAAGGGAAGCCCTTTCGTCTTCCTCAACCTACTCAGATCATAACCACGGATGCCTCGGATTATGCTTGGGGAGCTCATTTTCTAGACAAATGCCAACAGGGCTCTTGGACAAACAAACACCTTCTATGGCATATCAACTTGAAAGAAATGTTGGCAGTCCAAAATGCTCTTCTAGCCTTCCAGACTCTTTTGAAGCCATGACCTCTGCTAATTCGAACAGACAATACCACAGTCATGTGGTACATAAACAAGTAAGGGGGCTCTCACTCTTACCCCCTTTGCAGACTTGCCATGACTTTATGGGACACAGCCCTAAATTTGAATCTGAATCTTCAGGCACAGTTCATTCCAGGAAATCAGAATCTCTTAGCAGACAGCCTAAGCAGAAACATTTTGGATCCTCATGAATGGATGTTGGACCCCAACTTATTCAGCAAGATAACTGCAGTTTGGGGCTGTCCTCAGATAGATCTGTTTGCGTCCCATCTCAACCATCAGTTGCCTCTCTTTTGCACAAGGTCCTTCCACAAGACAGCTTGGAAAGTGGATGCCCTGTCCTTCAGCTGGAGGAATCTTTCGGGATATGCCTTCCCTCCTCTTCCTCTTCTGCCTCGGGTATTGCTAAAGATAAAGCTGGACAAACCCAGACTGATCATTTTGATAGCTCCAAATTGGCCTCGTCAGTTTTGGTATCCAACTCTACTGCACCTTTGCTTGGAACCCCCTTGGAATCTTCCTCTGACCCATTCTCTACTGTCCCACATCAGGGTCAGGTATTTCACTCTCAAATCAAGACTCTCTGCCTGGCAGCTTGGCTCATCAAAGGCAATTGATTCCTTCTTCTCTTCCTAAACAAGTTTTGGATGTTCTTTTGGAAGCTAGGCATCCTAGTACAAGGAAATCTTATGCTGCTAAATGGAAAAGACTTTGTACTTGGATGCAGGATCGTGGTTCTGATCCTTTTTTACCTGATATTCCCTCTATTTTACTTTATCTCTCAGACCTTTTGATTAAAGGTCTTTCCTTTTCTTCCATTAAAATTCATGCTTCTGCTATTTTGGCTCATTTCAATTGTGATCCTCCCATTTTTTCCCACCAGCTGGTTAGACAATTTCTGAGAGGAGCTAAGAATTTAAGACGTCCTAGATCTCCTCCTGTCCCTCCTTGGGATCTCAACTATGTCTTGGAAAAGATTACTTTGCCTGCTTTTGAGCCTGCTGCCTCTGCAGATATTAAGTTCTTATCCTGGAAGACAGCTATCTTGTTGGCCTTGACTTCTGCCAGAAGGGTGTCTGAGTTACAAGCCCTCATGGCCGTGGAACCATACCTCATCTTCCATCAGGACAGAGTTTCCTTGAGGACCAATCCTACTTTTATGCCTAAGGTAGTTTCTATAGTGGCTCTAAATCAGACTATTCACCTTCCTACCTTTTTCCCAAAACCCCAAAATAAGGGGGAAAGGATTTTGCATTCATTGGACGTACACAGGCAACTACGTTTTTACCTGGACAAAACAAAAGATTTCAGAAAATCAGATCAATTGCTTATCTCTTTTGCTTCCAGTTCTCTAGGTAAAGCTATTTCTAAGCAAACTATTTCCAAATGGATTGCTCATGGAATAAGATATTGTTACTCTCTTTATGGAAAACAGATTCCAGGTACTGTCAGGACTCATTCTACTAGAGCAGCTGCCACTTCAGCAGCCTTTCTCAGAGGAGTTCCTACCAAGGACATTCTGGAGGCTGCCACTTGGAGCTCTGTGCATACCTTTTCCAAGCACTATAACCTCCCTTTGTACTCTAAGTCTAGGGCAGGCTTTGCCTCTGCTGTTTTGCAGGGTCTTCTAACTGCTCCTTCTTCTTCATAACCTCCTCCCATGTTCTCAGCTTTGGGATTCTACCCTACAGTTATGACTGCAACAGTGAAACACGAAGAACATAGTACAGTTGTTTATACCTACCATAAATGTAGATGTTCGAGTGTCTTCATTGTTGCAGTCGGTGTTTCCCTCCCTCCAGACCCCTCTTTTTTCTTTTTGCTTACTTTGTTTCCTTTTCCACTACCTTTCTGGTGTATTTGTGTTTCCTTTGGGACACCTTTTGGTTTTATGGGGGTTTCTGACATCAGGGGCAAGAAAGGCTGGAGAAGATGGCGTCGGCTGTCAGCTTTATACCCATGCATTCTGATGTCAGGGTACTTGCTGACACAGCCGACGCCAGACCCAGACTTTGATATTCTGGCCGACCTCGGGCTGCCTGCCGGCAGGAGTACCCTACAGTTATGACTGCAACAGTGAAGACACTCGAACATCTACATTTATGGTAGGTGTACACAACTGTACTTTCAGCCTGCTAACAGTCAGGAATGAAACATCTAATAACCTGACTGTCAGCAATAGGATGTTTCTTGTATATATATATATATATATATATATAAAACATTTTTTTTTTATTTTCTGTTCGCATACTCCCTGATTTTATGAGGACTGGTAGGACAAAAAAACATGTAAAATTTAAAGCCTTAAATTCTAAGTTAAGTGACAGCTCAGTGCACTTTAATTCTATGATTTTTACATTTTTTTTCCAAATTGCGCCAACAGAAATGAAATATATTCACAGATCAGTACACAAATGGCAAATATCAGTTTCATGTTGCATCTGAAATGTCTGTTTGTAATTCTGAGCAACACAAATGTCAAACAGTTTAGGAAAAACTAAGCCTAGTAAAAATTAACAACATTCATAGGTAGTAAGCTCAAGTTTACATCAGCTCATTTATAGTACTATAGTGTCTTTTTAGTGGTTCTGTGACTTTCTGTCGATGGTGTTCAACAATCTGATATACCAGCTTTCACTGTTTGTAATTGTGAGTCAGCACTTGACAAAAGTCAGTTGCTAATTTGACTGCTTGTTCGGCACAGTTAACAACACACAAAGCTGTAACAGTTTGTTTCGCAATGATAAAGTCAGGCATGTCACTCCATGCTGGAGGATCAGCTGTTAGGAAAGATGGGTTTATGTTGACAGCAGTGAAGAGATTCATTGATTGTTCTGTTGTGAAGTCTGATAAGGTCATGCCCTGGAAACTGGCAACAGCTGTTGTATTGACTCTTCTTAGATCTTCCTTACTGGGTGGCTTTTTCAAGGCTTCAGTAGTGTGATATTTCTCTTCGTTCCACACTCAATCTGAGAACAAGGACAGTGCCATGAGATCTTCACTCAAATACCAAAGGTGTCCCTTAAGCTTTCGCAAAGCAACTTGAGCCATCTGGTTGTCTATGGCTGTAAATGACTCCAGTGTCTGCAATAGACAAAGATCATGGAGTGGGGCATTGCAAGTGTCAGTAGCTGAAAACCATGCTTTAATGTACACTGTCACTGTGAAGAGGCGGATTCAGTGAAAAGCCTGAATTTCATGTGCAATTAATCTAAACTGCTCCTGGAAGGAGTAGATTTTAAGGCAGTATATGCCTTTTGCCATCCACCTGGCATTACGGTATGCACCAGATAGACTGAAAGCAAATGCTTCACCTTGTGGTTTGTCAATGAGGGTGAGCAGTGACAGTTTGAGAAAATCAAGGTAGTCATCATAAGGCTGTGTTTCACATGTCAGCATGTTTCACAGTAGTGCAACAACCTCACTTCTCTTCTCAGCTAGCCAGTGTTTCTTACAGTCTAACAGGCATCCATTACCTCCAGTTTCCTTAACCAGTGGTGCATATGCATTCAAGTCAAGAAGTTTCCAATATTCTTTAAATCTTCTAAAAACTGCTATTTGTGGTCCTAAAGATGGGAAGAACATGTCAAACACTGCCGTAGAAATAATTTCTAAAATGTGATGTCTGCATGGTAAAAACAAGAGTCGTTTCTCAGATGCTCGCTGAATCACTGTAATGGCACCAGTGTGCACACCAGTATTGACACTGGTATTATCAAAGCACAAACCGGCTAGCCATTCTGGGATACCTGGCCAGCTATGCAATGTCTGTACCACTGCTTGTTCCATCAGCTCACTAGTGCTTGATGGACGTTGGGTTATGTCCAGCAGTTTTTCAGTATTGCGACCTGTAACAACAACTGGTATGTAATCAGCAAATTCTCCATCACCTTGAGGTAACAGCTTCCCATCAAAATGTGCTACAAGGGGTGTTGATGGTTGAAACTGCTTCTTTACTTTCTCACCAATGAGTTGTCGTGCAGCTTACCTTGCTCTGTGTATTGAACTTGTGGACATGACCGTACATTTACGTCAACAGCAGCTGCTTGCAATGCCACTGCAACAATATGCATCGCTTGACGAGAATTTATTTTTGTGCGGTCCAAGTTGGCAATAAAAAGAGGATCATCCACCAGTCATCATTTCTGGATACCGATTCAGGTGATTCTGTATCTACTGTACTCAATTCTGGTGGTATTTTGACATGTTTGCTGCTGTATCATCTTCATCATCATTTTCATGTTCACTACTGTCTTCTGCCTCTGTCAGTTCTCCAGCTTCTCTGACTGTTTCGTTCATCTGTTCTTTATCTTTACATTTAATTTCTCCCTGTAGTCGTTTTTCCTTTCTACCAATTCATTTTTCGAATTCAATGTCCCCTCCACCAATTATCATTTTTCTGTCTGTACACTGATCTTGTAGAAAATCCTAGTCTTCTTGAGCATTCCCCACATCAAAAAGCTTCAAAAGTGCATTGCTAAAATCTGTTTCTGACTGAGAGTATGTATCTGACTGGCCCATCTTATTGTTCCTGATTCTAGAATGCTTCTCATACAGAATTTTGAGTTTTGCCACTGCATTCGGCTTCTGCGTTGTAGGTATGTTAGCTAACTGCCATAACTGCAGAACTTCATCAACAGCATTTGAACAACTCACTGAAAGAGTTAACTTATTGGTTTTATGATCATAGAACAGTCTGTGTAAAACATGACTGTTGGTTGGAAGATGATTTGAGCAAGTTGAGATATTAAGGGCAGGTAACTGCTGGCCAAAAAGCCAGACATCAGCAGCAGCTCTGGTTGACACTCACTGAGCTCTTGGTTTACCATTAGGGGGACTGGGCTCTATCAATTAGCATTAACATTGCCAGCCACATGTGCAGAAAATATATGAATTGATAAATCATCAAGAAGTAATTTAATACAATGTTTCACTCTGCACGGTGTAAACAGGAAACAGCATAGAATTTTGAACAATGAAAATAGAATTAAATAGTGCACAAGGCTTTAAATAAGTAAAGCAGGTTGCAGGAGGTTATGGAAGCACAAGTAAAACTGACTGGAGATAGATAAATACAACACTGGAATGCAGTTAGCGGTACTGGAAACAGTGTGTATTTTTACATGCTGTGAGCTGTCACTTAATGAAGTCAGACATTTCTAATTTTTTGCAAACATACACAACTCACCAAACCTCACATTTTAGAAACCTATGCAAAACGATTAGAGAAGAACAATTTTTTGAAACACCCTAGTCAGCAATAAGTTAACCATATTCTGTGCTCCCAGGTTAGGAAATGAGTGCTTGTTTATTTGTCATAATAACTCGCAACATTTTAAAGAAGTAACTTGATATGCACTCATCTATCAATGAAATTAAGGGCTTATTTCTGTATGAAATTCCTAATGCTGTCCTCTGCCCATCATCAATGTCCTCTAGATGTTTTCCTGTAAGTATCAGGACTGAGTATAAAGCATTCAGATACATGGATTTGAATCTTTAAGCATTCTGCATTATTATCATGAGTCATTTTATGAAAAGCAAACATACCATTTGAATGAAACCAGTGGGGATAAAAATTTTACACCCTGCCCATTGTCAATTTGACGGTGATTGCATGCATATTCAAATACTAGAATAAAACTATCAATAAAATCCACCTCTTTATACCAAAGAAACATTTCATATTCACCTTGACACAAAGGGCACCTCCTGTACTTATGTGCCTCTAGTGGACAGTAATATATTATCTTTCATATTAGTACTCTTTTTGTCATTTTGTCTTTCTTTTTTTACTTTCTCCCTATTCTGCTCCTTAGGCTGAGTCTCTCTCAGCTGTCTCAGGAGATCTTATTTCCAGATCTAGCTCCATTTTTCTTGGTTCTCAGCTGTCTCAGGAGATCTTATTTCCAGATCTAGCTCCATTTTTCTTGGTTCTAGCTGTACTCTGATGTCATCTGGGTATGGATTAAGTTGTTTTTCTGCATGGTTTGCACTCACAGCTGCAACCAGGCTGTCTTCAAGTTCAGTGGACTGAATCTTAGCTGCACAAATAGATGTCTATCACCATATCCTTGTTCACACCGATACATTATATTCCTTTTAAGTTGCATTCTTTAGTCAACTTTAACACTAACAATTTTTTTCATATTCCATGGAGATAAACTACTTTAATAATTTGAAGGCAGTGCAGGGTATATTTTGTCTTGTGGCTTCAATGGAGCATACACTTTCTGTTGCTAAAACAGTTTTGAAGGTTATACAAATTCTGTTTAAAGCATCCACACTGTTGAAAACCAGTTTAATATATTACAATGTGGCCTTGAAATCTGTACTTCATACACCGGTTTACTATGTGATGATAAAAGGTTACTGACCACCAAATTATATGTGAATGATAATTAGACTTAAACGCACAGAGTAAATGCCGAGTGTTGTCTCATAAAATAGCAATCACCTGTCTCACCCAAATAAGCTTTACACTGCACAGCTGAAGATCACGTTTACAATTCTTCACTCTTCAGGATTTCAACCACCTCAGTCTGAAACCTGTGCCTTCCAGCACAATCTTCCCAGCGGTAACTGAATATTTTGCACACAAACACACACAATATTTTCCAGGTTGGGAATTAATGATACCTCTACAGTATGAAGACCACCTTCTTTGTCTTTATGCTAGCATTGCCAACAAAAGGACCATTCTGCAATATTAAGAAAACAGTTTCTGTTTGCTCTTAAAAATAAGACAATTCTTAATCAATTATATCATAGCAATAGCTTGAGCAGTAACTCTTCAAAAAAGGTAGAAATCCAACAGTTGAGATTGATCCAGTCTAGTACACATACCCTTAGGCTTAGAAATCACCATAAAAATCATTTAAAATTGATTAAAAAATAAAGTTGTTTACACAATGAAAATAAAATGAAGCAATGTGCTTTCAAACTGAATATACAGACATATTTACCCTTGCACAAATAAATACCAAGTAAATGGGTTAAAAGAGAAAGGTGACATAAAGAAAAATTCTAACAGCTTAGCTGGCTTTAGCACTATGCATAGTTGAACAATTTACTGAATTCTGACTACCTCTGACTTAGAACCCCAAACAGTGGTTGCATAGTTTCACAGACAAATAGATTCCAGCTTGAGCTCTATTTAAGAATGCAGTCCTCTTGTACCTACTCCAGAAGCAAGGCATCAATTTAACTATCAAGCTACCTTCCTACTTAAACTAGTTTCAAGCTGTATTTCCTGTTTTCCTTCAATATTAATAAAATGTGTTCTTTTTCCAATTTGTTTAGCAAATAGTATTTCTATTGTGTTAAAGAATCTAAGCACATGGTTAGTAGCACAGCATGTATTATACTTGCTTTTGATGCAGAAGGCTGTGGGTTCTACTATCACAGCATGCAAATGGATTGCAGATACTGTGTTGTTTATTCTGCTGGCACGGTTTAGGTCTCTAGAGCATGTAGCTTGAAGGGATTGGGATTTCTTTAGGTGTAGCATGTCCAGCAGCTCTGGGTTTGACATAGCTTTATATGTTAGGCAGAGATCACCTCGGAGTAGGTGATATGCTACAGAGTAAAGCTGGAGTATTTTCAGGCAGTCAGTGTAGGGCATTTGTTTGAGACCAGTAATCCTCTTTGTGATGTTCTTCTGTGGCCTTTCCAGCTGCTGCAGATGTCTTGTGAGGTACATACCAAAAGGGCATTGTACTCTATAATGGGTCTAATGAGTGACGAGTAGAGAGGAACAATGACCTCTTTTTTCCTGGATGAGAAACCTTTTGTGATGAGGTGTGCCACGTAGAAGGATTTCCTGACTACTGTGGTGATGTGATTATCAAAGGAGAGACTAATGTTCACCTGTGTCCCAAGGTCTCTTATCACACTTTCGGTGTTAAGTAGACTACTGCCTATGTAGTAGTTCATGGGTACAGAGTTTTTACCAAAAGGGATGACAATGCACTTTTTGGCATTGAGCTTGAGGCCATGGCTTTGACACCAGGCACCTATCTCAGTGAGGCCCTTTTGTAGGATGTCCACATCTTTTGGAGTTTTGATCATGGCTCCTAGTTTTCAGTCATCTGCGAACTTCATTAGCCAAAGACCTTCTATGTTAGCCTGTACTTCAGAGAAGTAGATACCAAACAGGAGAGGACCCAGGACTGAATCCTGTGGTACTCCACTTGTCACTGGTCTGAAGTTAGATTTGGAGTCTGCTACTTTCACAGTGTGGGTTCAGTCAGTGAGCCAGTTGGCAACCCATCTTGTGACATTGGGATTTATACCTAGTTTAGTGTGTTTATCTATAATTCCAGAGTAGGGGATGGTGTCAAAAGCCTTGGCAAGATATAGATAGGCTGTGTGAACCACCTTATCCTCATCTATGGCTTTGGTGACTGCTTCAAAGAGGTCTATCAGGTTTAGGAGACATGATATGCCTTTTACAAACCCGAACTGGGTGGGGTCCTGAGTTTGGAGATTACCAATGTCATTGTTTATAAGTTCCATGATGATACGTTCCATAGCCTTGCAGACCAGGCTCGTTAGGCTAATGGGGCAGTAGTTTCCAGGGTCTGTGGTGGCTCCCCCTTTGTGGAGTGGGATAACCGTCACTGTGCACCATTCAGTGGGCACATAGCCTGAGGTGAGGCTATGATTGAACATGGTACTTAGGTGGGGTGCCAGTTCATTCTGTAGTTCATGTAAAACACAGCCTGGGATGTTGTCAGGTCCCACAGATGCTGTGTTCTTGGCTTTGGATAGTGTGTTTTTTACCTGTGCAGCTGTGATTACAGGAACTTTGCATTCTTCTGGTATAGAGATGGGCCCTTTAGGGGATGACAGGGGGGTAAAGTTAGCACTGAACCTATCTGCCAGGATGTTGGCAATATCAGTTGTTTCTGTATATTTAGTGCCATTATGTAGTACCTCAGAGCAGATCTGACTGTTGCCATTGAGATTCTTGACATAGCTATAGAATGCTTTGTGGTTGTCTTTAGAGTCAGTGATGACTTTGTTTTCATAACTAGCATTGGAGGATTTTATGAGGGATCTCAGCTTCTTACTGAGGCTGACCAGGGAGTTTCTCCAATCATAGGATTTTACTCTTTTTTGCAACAGTTTCTTCCTTCTGTTGTAGAGTTTGTTTATGGCAGGAGACCACCAGATTTGCTTCCTTTTTTTGGAGGAAAGCATCTTGGTTCTGTTAGGGATTGCATGATCCATGCACTAGTGTAAGTGCTTATAAAGTGCATTTGTGTAGGATTCAGCAATCATACCTCTACTGTCCGTCAGCATGGGTGTCGTGAAGTTTGCCACTTCTGTCTTAAGAAGCATGAAGTTGGCTTTGGAGAAATTTTTTACTGTGGTTTCCCTAATGAGGGGTGGGGGAGGAATGTGGATGTCTAGGGTGATTAGCTTGTGGTCAGATCTGACCAATGAGGAATTGACCTCTGGTGTGGAGCACCAGTTGCCCATGTTGGTAATAACCAGGTCTAGGATATTGCTGCCCCTGGTGAGGGTTTGGATAAGTTGATCCAAGGCATTGGAATTTATGAATTCCAGAAAATGTTGAGCACAAGAGTTGGTACATGAGTAGTTTTCCCAGTTAATGGTGGGGTAGTTGAAATCACCCATTATTAGGGTGTTAGGTTGTACCCTAATATCTTCCAGTGTATCAAGAAATGAGGAGTGGAAATCCTGGGGCATGGTGGGGATCTCTAGCAAGCTACAATTTGGATTGCGGTCTTGCCCAGAGTTAGTTGCACTTGGATAATCTCGGATGCATTATGCTGAGCAACTAGTCTGGAGGTGTGGATATCCTTAATGAATATGGACACGCCTCCGCCTTTACTGTTTCGGTCCAGGTTAGGTGGCCAAAACGTGTGGTATGAATTATAGCCTGGTAATGCAGGGGCACTCTCTGGAGCCTTAGTTACATATCTCTTTAATGTGGAATTATTTAGGTGACTTTTACTTCTGCAGAGATTGTGCATATTTACTGATATTGGTAGATTATAATGACAGAAGTTTGAGTAGACTTTTGTGAGGGAAATGTTCTGAATTGGGCAGTCTTGTCATAACTGATTCATCCAGTTTACTGGAAAAATGTTCAAAACTACAAATTTAAAACACACCCTAACACATAGTGCTGTATTATATAAGGAATATAATTTAATACACTCAGGCAGGTGAATCAAAGAATATATGTTTGTATGCATAGCCCTAAATATGTATGCAAGGGGCCTATGATTTGAAAACTGTCCAAAGGTAAACTTTACCATCACTGGCCAGATGCATTTTCTTTGAATCTGGGATTCAATACTGTTTCAATGAATGTGAATTTCAAGGGCAGAGAAGTTTTAATGCTAAGTATTTTTTTCATTCTGCGACTGTATTGCTTTGTTTAGCAAATGTCTTTCAGTGTTTCAGCTATAAAATTTAAAATAAAAGTTTTAAATTAAATCCAAATAATCATTGTAGAAGTAAAGCAGAAAGCAGTATGCACATTACACTGTTTATGGTAACTGGGGAGAAATAGCCAAGTAATGGGACAATGGAATGGCTGCAGGAGGAGAGCTCTGTATTTGGTGGGCTCTGATCCATTACTCTGCCTAGGGCACCATTTGACCATGATATGGCTCTGCTCCTCAACCACAGACACACAGGGTGCACTTCCACTGTAGCATAGATCTAACATTTGCAGGTATGAGACGGAGTATGTTCGACTGTTTATATTTCATTCATACCACCCACAATGTCAGCCACATTTATAGCCAGAATTTCTTTCAGGCAGGAACTCAACCATGAAGTTACCTGGCTCACAACCTGCCATAACATTACAATGCTTTGTATTTCATTGCGGTCATGGCTTACACTGAAATGAAGGAATCAGTATGTGCACTAAGACATCTGCAATGCTTGCTGTGTAATTTTAACTGATTCATTAAATGAGTTTTTCTTAATGAATATTTCCTGTGTTAGTTTGAAGCAACCAGGGGAGTGGCTTTGCTATCATTTACAATGTCCCACCTGTGTGTGTAATGGCCTAGGCACCTTGCATTGTGTAGGAAGAGCTGCATGAGCACCTCGCCCACTGTGGACACTGTTACTTAAAGCTGCAGGTGGCCAAAAATAAAGCAAGGACCTACAAGAGATGCCTTGTGGAAGGCTTTGATATTGCTGGTGATCATTTATTTGTTTAGGCAAGAAATGGGCAGTGGTATGAAGATCTGAGTACTTTACAGCTAACCACAGTATACAGTTTTCTTGGTTATCTGCATGGAAACAGATATACCCTGGAGCTCTGGCCTCTGGGTTTGCACCCCCCCCCCGCAAAAATTCTTACGGGAGCCCATGTTTCCACAATAATGTACTCCTGATGGGTGGAGCTAAACAAGTTAAATAATGTCGTTGACCCAGAGTAGCATTTCAAGGAGCAGAGCAGTGCAAATACAAGCACTTTTGAGAACCCAGTGTCAATTCTTATCAGCTCTGCTGTAATTTAATTGTTTGTAATCCATTGCATTTTCTGCATAGGTTCATAGAAGGTTATGAGGCTAACAGCCCTAAAGCCCTTACAAGCCTAGCCATATTTATCCCAAGGTGCCCCACTTGTTGGTGGTTAAGTGAGTGAACTTCACAGAGGTAAGAGTCTATACTAGTTAATACTGACTTCATTTGTCCAGGAGGGACATGGGTACCACCCTAGTATTTATTACACATTGCAGTATCTAATGGAAGCAAGAAGCACATTTGCATTACACATTGTTCATGTAAAAACAGTTACATTTTCCCCAAGAGAATAAAGTTTTCTGTATGTTTTATTGAAAGACAGTTGCAAACGTCAGTCAGCTTATCGCCATTGCCCTATGAAAACAATTTCATTTTTCTTTAGCATAGAACTACTTCTTTATTCTCTGCAATTAGTTGTGCATCTTTTCAGTAAAGTTCTAGAAATTTCAGCTGGGATCTTCAACCAGTCATGCAGTGCATACACTGTGTTAGCTGTGGTAAAGAAGCTGCAATGATTGGTCTTTGTGCGTCCTGTTGCTTCTTTCTAATAGCGGCGTTCCTTACTCTTTTATTTACTTAATGCAGTTGTTTGTTAACTTATCAAACAGGCTGATTTTAAGAGTTTTTTTTTTTTGCCATTGCCCAGGAGAACTTGTAAAATGTAAATAATAATATAAACACAATGTACACAATTGGTGGTACATTCATGCAGTGGTTAATATTACTGCCTCACAAGACTTGGAGCACCACTTTGGTTTCCAATTAGGGTGCCTTCTGTGTGCAGTCTGCATGTTGTTCCTATATAACCAGCAGTTATGAGCAGTAACAAAGTAGCAACTACACACAGCCTAGTATACTAAGGAGTACTAAATTCAGTTAGCGGAACAGCACTAGTATGGCTGTGAAGTCAGACAAGCATCAGCTTCCACAGAAATAGCAGCATAGCATATTATCGAAAGCAATACATTGATAGGAATGCTATGACAAGAGCAATAAAAATAAGCAAGCTACATGGCACGCAGGGCACTTCCATAAAGTAGCCAGTAAACTCCAAATAATGCATAGCACTTATGCACTAATCAGGTGGGTGCCAATGTATTCAAAAGGGGCACACTCCCAATGAATGGGCAATGCATCAGATATAAAGGTATATATGATTACAGCATGTATAGGCTACCCGTGCACATATAACACAGGCAGAGGCATAGCAGTAGGGTTGTAGGTATAGTTACAGTGCAGTAAACATATGATAAGAAACAGATCTACACAACAGAATCAGTGCACTTTGCCACTACAAAAAAAAAATAGGCAAGATCATATGCTTGCAATACACATACTATATGAATTCACAAATGTCCATCCATCCATCCATCCATCCATCCATCCATCCATCCATCCATCCATCCATCCACCCAGTCATCTATACATCCATTCAGCTATCCACAACCCCTTTTCTCCCATTTTTTGCACATGAGGCCAGGATATCACATCAGCACTGACAATCATCTAGCGCCATCAGATAAACATATTACTAAATTAAAAGTAAGAACTGTGCAGTAACCATTTTTACTGATTGTTATGTACAGCCATGGAGATGGTGAGCTGCAACACATGCTGCTGCTGCTGCTAACAGGCCTAATGTTATCCATGAGCTGTGGTGCCATCTGTATTTCATGAGGTGCGGCATCAGATGGCACAAGGAGGACAGTCCTCTAGTGACATACGTCAGTGACACAGGAGCAATCCACATGTCTCATAAGACATCCTCAGCATCTTATCCCATCATGGCATCTGGGAGGTCTTGCAGTACCTGGATATCCCATCATGCCATCAGGGAGGTCTTGCAGTACTTGGATATCCCATCATGCCATTTGGGAGGTCTTACAATACCTGGATATCCCATCATGCCATCAGGGAGGTTTTGCATTACCTGGATATTCCATCATGCCATCTGGGAGGTCTTATAATACCTGGATATCTCATCATGCCATCTGGGAGGTCTTGCAGTACCTGGATGACACCACCCAAACTGGTTGAGGACATTTCAGTGCAGTGATGATTATGATGCTCACATAACGCTACTTGTGGAGTACAGATGACTCAGCAGCATCCATTTCTTGCTTGGTACCCCCAGTCACCCCCTGAGAAGCTGTCTCATTTTCCTCCCATCACCCACCATCTGGGCTCAGGGATGCAATGAGATCATGAGCAGTTTTGAAGCCGCAGTAGTGAAAATAGCATTACCATACATATAGATACACTAGAAATACCAGTCCCTATTAGAACTGACAAAATGTGTTTCATGCTTCACTGCCAATTCTTCTGCTCCATTTGTTCAGCCATCATAGTGTCCTCATCTTCAAAACATGAGTGCACAATAAAGGATCAGCACAGTCGTATAGCAGTGGCCCCACCAAGATCAGGAAAGTACAAATACTGCACATGCAACAAACAAATGTGCCTAAAACCACAACTGATCATCACAATCACTGGCACCAGCCACTAATATCTGTAAGTGGCCTTATCAGCAGATCAAAGTCAGAAAAGTTCTTTTCACCTGATGCAGAACAGTACAGGCTGACAGCCTTGTTATGGCAGGAAACAGAATTAGATCTATGATCTTCATCCTGCTACTGTTTCCCTGCACTGAACCAGGTGTAAACTGGATCAGGTTTAAGCTTGTCTAGTTTTATTCCTGTTCACTGAACTCATTAATCTTTTTTTTCCTATTAGAAATCATTACCAGTACAGTTTCTATTTGCAGGACAGCGGTGAGTCAATGTACGTGCGTGTGTGTGTGTGTGTGTGTGTGTGTGTGTGTGTGTGTGTGTGTGTGTGTGTGTGTGTCTGTGTGTGTGTGTGTGTGTGTGTGTGTGTGTGTGTGTGTGTGTGTGTGTGTGTGTGTGTGTGTGTGTGTGTACTTTTTCCTCTGCATCTGTGTGACTATGAAATTAGTATAAATATCTAAATGTGTTATGAGGAATGCACACATGTATGGCCCTCTGCAAAAACACATTTTAGAAGATTAGCAGAGTTGAAGCTTAGACAAGGTTGTTTCACCTGGTGTAGCCTTCAGTCAGTTTAAACTTAAAGAAATGTTGATGAAGTGTCTGCCACAGACTGTAGTTTGTTGCAGGCAAAACTGAAGCAGCCAGAGAAAAGAAAACAAGCTTACAAGTAAACAATACTGCAGGCAAATTGCATGGGGAATCAGTAGGTGCTAAAACACTATCCCATCAATAAAGAATGTACACATACACCAGCATCAGCTGTAAGACAAACTACTTAATTCACATCAAGTAATGGCTTCCACACTCTGCTCACACCGGATGATCTACTACGATCCACTACCTACCAACATAACAAGCGAATCCTTCACTGCCACAGATTTGTGATTATTCACTGAAGGATAGTTCTGCAACAGACAGATGCATGAACATGATTTGCTGAAAACCACTATCAGTGAACAAATTTCAAGCCTTTTCTTGCAAGGGGTGCAAGACCCCTGCACCGTCCATGTTGGGGGAAACCGCCCAACCCCCAATTTATATATACCAACTCCACAGTCGCACAACAGTGCAGAAAGTGCAACATCTTCTATTCAGTGAAAGTGGTTTTCAGAAATTGTCGTTATAGTGGGTTCTGATGAAGCATAATCATTTGACTAGCATTCATATTCCCGGGGTGTCACATGCACAAAGTGTTTATACCACTTACTCAAATAAATTATTTGTCAGGAAGTTCTACTTGGTGAAAATATCTCCACCTGCACATAGAGTGTGGGGCTTAGTGAAAATGTTACAGAATTTACTCTTAGACTTTCAGCTATAGCTCAGTCATATAATATAGAATGTCAAAGCTTAAAATATTTTAAAACAAAATGTAACAACATAAATATGTGTTTTATAGAGAGTTTCTAAAAACATGTATGCAAATGAGCTATTTCATAGAAAAAGCATTAATTTTAGCAGTACTAAACCACAATTGCCACTACAAAAATATCCATACAGCTGAGACAAAAACAGCACGTGAACATGCATAAATTACACATATGAATAACACAAGTACCTTCATTTCTGGCCCATGAAGTTACTTATTTCAGTATTCTTATTCTGCAATTAAAACAAAGAAAGTGAAATGAACAGCTAAGATAAGTCCTTCACAAACACACACATAGAGACAGGCGCGCACACATACACACAATATCATTGCCTTACCATCAACTGCACAAAGCAAACTCTATCGATGTACTAAATGTCCAAGTATTTATGAGCGTGCAATATGTATTTCTGCTGAATCCCTTCAAGGCAATATGATATGTGAAACATTTTATTATAAAATGGACAGTTTAAAAACATAAGAAGTATTTTCTGAGTAAGTCTGATGCGTAGTAGCGATGACTACTGCTGAAAGTTTTGATCTTCGTCATTTACCTACTTGGGCTTTACACTCATGGCTGGATTGAGCCAGCTATGAGTAAGTGTTATGACCTAGACTACGCCATCTGTGGGGGAAGTGGTATGACCAATTAGTTTGCTTATGAGTAACACTATAACAGTCATTGCTGCTTCCAGAAATATTCAATAGTACAGTCCTGAAGTTTTACATATGCCCCACGCACATCTTATATGTAAGAACTGTTCGGAATTTATTTACTTATTTATTTTATTTTACATTTGTTTATCGGGAAAGTCCGACTGGGATAAGACCCATTGTCAGTGGAGGCTCAGGGAAAAAAGCTCCACATACAGAAATTATACAAAACCTATACAAAAAAAATTATACAAAACTTATACAAGAAATTATACAAAAAATATACAAGACTTACAGTACACCAGAAATGACATTCTATGCTATTATAGCTGACATTTGTATTATACAGTCATCTGATGTAATTCCTTATTATAGCGTAGACATTGTAATTTCTCAAAGTAAGGTGTGGAAGGGATTGCAGGGGGGGAATTGGATAAATAAAGATGAAGTTAGCGATTATCTAGACATGAGAGAGAGCACAGATTATGAGGTGATTAGGGAAGAAGAAGAAGTTTGACCAGAAACTATTAAAACTAGTTAGCCTGGAGTAATGCAGGAACAAAGCCAGATGTCATTAAGATAATTTTTAAGAATCTTTTTGAATTGGTTGGTATTTGTGTTGGTTCTGATGCTGTGAGGTAGGGAATTCCATCTTGTTGCTACATAATGAGAAAATAGTGAGTCCCCTGCCATATTAGTGGATTTGGACAAGTGTAGTAGAGATTTATTTGTTGAACGAAGACTTCAGTTTGTGGTATGGGGCTGGAGAATATTTAGAAGGACATAATTTTTTTCAGGTTGATATACTAGTTTGTGTGCTAAGGTTAATTGGTAATAGGATAGAAGCTGTGGGACTTCTAACCAGGAGAGTTTCTTTATGGAGTGACAGAGGTGGGTATGATGTGGGCAGTCAATTGCAAATTTAGCTATTTTATTCTAGCATGTTTCAAGTTTAATTAAATCTGTATTTTTAAGGTTGGTGAGAACTGGGGAAGCATACAGAAGTGTTGATAGAAGATGGGTTCTAGCAATGCCAAACCTAGAGGTGCTAGTTAGATACTTCTTATTTCTGTAAAGAGTACCTATTTTTTGTGAACTTTCTTAATTGTTTGTGCTATATGTAGGTCAAATCTTAGGTTGTTATCTATTATTATATCTTGTACTTTTGTTTGTGAATTGGCATTCATTTTAGTATTATCCCTAGTTGTGATGTAGAAGGTACTGGGGGGAGAGGATCTTGGAGGTTGGAAGATCATGAGTTTTGTTTTATTGGGGTTGAGTATGAGCTGATGGTTAGAATGCCATAGCTTTGTGTCTGAGAATAATTTTTGGGTTATATCACGGAGGCATTGCAGGTTATTAGCGGCACATATAAGTGTTGTATCATCTGCATATTGAATAGTTGAAGCCAGTGGCGTAGCAATATGGAGGTTGTTTGTAAAAATAGTGAATAGTAGCAGCCCAAGAACTGAGCCTTGAGGTACTCCTAGTGTGACGGGAAGAGGGGAGATAGTGCATTAAACCATTTTACAGATTGTTGATGGTCCTGTAGATAGCTGCAGAACCAATTTAGTGGAGAGGGCTGAGGTCCAATTTGGAGAGTGTATTTAATAGTTTGGGGTGGGAGACCATATGAAAGGCCTTGGACATGTCTAGAAAGACAGCAGAGACTATTTTACCATTGTTTCTGAGTTGGTTGACGGTACTGGTGAAACTGAGGCATGCAGTTGTGGTATTATGATGGGGTCTAAAACCATGTTGACATGTTGCTAGCATATTGTTGAAGGTAAGATATTGAATCATTTGGGAGTGGATACATCTTTCAAGGAGTTTAGATAGTGGAGAGAGAATAGCGATCAGTCTGTAGTTGTTCAGCTCTGTGGAGTTTCCGCCTTTGTGTAAGGGGATAATGTGTGTAATTTTCCATATTACTGGGACATGTTGTTCTGCTATGGACCTGTTAATAATGATTGACACTGGATAATATATGGCTTCAGCTGTTAGTTTTAAATATTTGGCTGGTAGCTTGTCAGCTGCTATTGAAGAGGGCTTGAGCTATTTCAGTAGTTTCTTAATGGTAGCTGTGGGAACAGGCTGAAAGGAGAAGGAGAAGGAGTTGGAGTTAATATTGAGAGGTTTGGAGGCTAGTGATGGTTCTGTGGAATTACTTTTAATTAGAGATAGCACACTTTCAATGAAGTATTTATTGAATTATTCTGCAGTGGTGGTAGTAGAGTGTGGTAAGTTGGGGGAAGGGGTAGTGAAATGTCCTGGATGGAGAAAGGCATTTATGGTATTCCAAAATGTTTGGGGGTTGTGCTGCTGTTTATGTTGCAGGTTATAGTAGGAGTTCTTTTTATCTAGGTTGATTTGGTGTTTATCCTTGTTTCTAATTTGCTGGAATATGATGCAGTTGATTTTGGTTTTACAGGTGAGGCATGTTTGCCAAGCTTTGTCTCTTCCACTAATGGGAATTCTGGTGCCATTAGTTAGCCATGGTGTGTATGTGGCTTTAATATGAATTGACCTGGGGAGGGCCAATATTTTTAGAATTTCAAGGCAGGTACTGTTGAAATAATCTACTGCAGTATCAAGGTGTAGGTTTTTTAGTAGCGGACAGTTATTTTCTTTAGTGTATTGATTAGGTCTTGGGGGATAAAGTTTTTTTTTACTGCGGATTTGGTGGAAGGTGGTGAGCTTGACAGTACTGATATATTTTCTCAGTAGATAGGTTGGCATATGATCACTAAGGCTGTTGGGTAAGCAGCCACTAATCTGATAATTCTGAGGTTTGTTGGTTAGTGTCCAATCCAGGATCGATTGACAGTTGGAGTTTTTATCTATGAATTTCTTTCACTAAACTAGCTTATATGCTATGGTAGGATATTACAGCCATTTAGTACAAACCATAATTTACAACTATGGCAAGCTAACAAATATGTCTTACTCTCAAGAAGATTTATGTTATGTGATGTACTCATTTTAAAATAAGCCAACATGTTTTGTAGAATTCTTATGGTAATAATTTAAATAATTTAGATGCCACACATCTACAGTTGCATATGTGTATGCTTGTTGTACAAAATTTACTACAGTACTAATGAACTGCAATTTATGATAGCAAGAATTATTCAAACTGCTCATTATTATATATATGCTGCAAAACCAAAAGGAAAGACAATTAAAGATGTATTTAATAAGTGGTCATTGGGGCTTTTCTGGGATCTATACTCTCAACAGCTCATGACGCTGGAAACTCATTGCTGCAACACATTCCACCAATGGCAGCAGCATCAGCAACAGCAGCACCACTTCCCATGTCACAAAATGCTTACAATTGTTGTGAGATGCCACACTGTGTTATTTAGATCGCTACAATGCCCTACCATTCTAACAGCACCACTGTAACAAGGTCCCACTAAGTTAACAAAATGAGAGATCTCCTTGTCACTACCTGGGCACTAGCATACTGCAGTCACTAAGACAAGTTTTAGTGATCTGCAAGCAAGGTTCAACAAATCAAAGACTCACAGACCAACAGCGGCAGCCTGCAAACTGTGCACTGTTCACAAGCACAAATTTTGCCAATGATGCTGCAAAGTGTTATCACATGAAAAATATGTGCACATTTCATGCCTCAACATGCTAACATACATAGAAGAGAACAGTTCAATCAGCAGACGAGAATACAAAGGAATACGTGCAAAGTAAGGCCCTTCTGTTCTGTACTGGTCTTGTAAGTACTGCATAAAGCCAACAGAACTCCACTATCATGTGCTATGCATAATGGCTGATGTGCACAAATGTACATGAAAGCATCTGAAGCTCCTTCAAAGATAAATGTGTTAACAGGTGTGATAACATACCAGTGGATATAAAATTTTATACGCCCCTGTTAAAATGCCAAGTTTTTGTGATATAATAAAAAAACAAGACCACAATAAATCATTTCAAAACTTTTCACTGTTAGGGGAAAATATAAAAATAAAAAATGTACAATAAGCTGGTTGCATAAGTGTGCACACCCTTAAACTAATACTTTGTTGAAGTACCTTTTGATTTAATTACACCATTCAGTCTTCTTGGGTACACATCTGCTAGCAATTAAAGAGACTCTGATTAACCCCAAGCTGCCCTAGTAAGATTTTCCTGATAATTACTCAGTTGCCTGCTACAGCAAAAGCCATGGTTCACAGAGAGCTTATAAAGCACCAGAGGGATCTCACTGTTGAAAGGCATCAGTCAGGAGAAAGGTACAAAAAAATTCGACAGCATTGGATATACCATGGAACACAGTGAAGACAGTCATCAAAAAGTGGAGAAAATATGGCCCTCCAAAATTGATGAAAAGACAAGATGAAAAATGGTCAGGGAGGCTGCCAAGAGTCCTACAGCAACACTGAAGGAGCAGCAGGAATTTCTGGCAAGTACTGGTTGTGTACTACATGTGACAACAATCTCTCATATTCTCCATATGTCTGGGCTATGGGGTAGGGCTGCAAGATGGAAGACTTTTCTTACACAGAAAAACATCCAGGCCCAACTAAAATTTGCAAAACAATACATCATGTCTCCCAAAAGCATGTGGTTAAATGTGTTATGGTCTGATGAGACCAAGGTTGAACATTTTGGCCACAATTCCAAAAGGTACATTTGGTGCAAAAACAACACTTTGCATCACCAAAAGAACACCATCCTTACAGTGAAACATGATGGTAGCAGTATCATGCTTTGGGGTTGCTTTTCTTTAGCTGGAACTGGGGCTTTAGTCAAGGTGGAGGGAATTATGAGCAGTTCCAAATACCAGTCACTTTTGGCCCAAAACCTTCAGGCTTCTGTTAGAAAGATGAAGATGAAGAGGAATTTCACCTTTCAACATGACAATGACCCCAAGCATACATCCAAATCAATAAAAGAATGGCTTCACCAGAAGAAAATTAAAGCTTTGGAATGGCCCAACCAGTGACCAGACCTAAATCCAATAGAAAATCCGTGGGGTGATCTGAGGATGGCTGTGCACAAGAAATGCCCTTGCAATCTGACAGATTTGGAGCACTTTTGCAAGAAGGAGTGGGCAATATTGTCAAGTCAAGATGTGCCATGCTGATAGACTCCTACCCAAGAAGACTGAATGCTGTGATTAAATCAAAATGTGCTTTAACAAATTATTAGTTTAAGGGTGTGCACACTTATGTAATCAGTGTATTGTATGTTTTTTATTTTTTATATTTTTCTCCTAACAGATTTGTCTGTTTTTCAATTGAATTGTACAGGTTATAGGTCACATTAAAGGTGGGAGAAGTTTTGAAATGATTTATTATAGTCTCATGTTTTTATATCACAAAAACCTGGCATTATAACAGGGATGTGTAAACTTTTTATATCCACTGTACATGCAGTTTCCAAAGTGTTATACTGTAAAGCTGTTTGAAATGTTTTGGAGAAGAAAAAAAAAACAAAAAACAGAAAAAGTTGTTTATTAAAACTTGGTCCTTAGTGCTAAGTTTCTTTTTTTCACAGCCTCAAGGTCTATGGTTCAGTCCTGATTTCCACTCTCTATGTTGAGTTTTGCATCAGCTACCAATATCTTTTTTTGGGTTTTCTGCAGGTACTCCAGTTTCCTCTCATATCCCTAAGCATGGCTGGTTGATTGGTTACACTAACAAATATACTTACTGTATATATAGAAACATATTTACCCTTGACTTTGTGGCCTGACTCATGACTGAAAGAAACATATCTATCTGGAGATATGTCAATTAATCCAGTTTTGTTAACTCCTCGTTAACAAATAACTTAAAAGTTAAACTGAAGATTATTGTTCACGCACCTTCAAGTATGTACTATTGTAAGTTTATATATATATATATATATATATATATATATATATATATATATATATATATATATGGATCCCTATCGGTTGAGTGAGTTTTCAAAAACTCGAAATTCATATTGGAGAAACAATATGATCAAATTTCTGAAAACCCGAAGTTCTTGAATGGAGATCGCAGAACAGTGAGGATCGGGAAATTTACCAATTTCCTCAATGGAGTGAGATCTTCTCAGAGTTGTGTATATATAATTAGCAGGGTGAGTGTGAGCCACACATGGGGGGTACAGGAAGGCTTACCCCCTGCAAAACTGTAAAAGAAGATAGATTTTTTTGTTTTTGTTTTTGTTTTAATGTTTGAATTTTCAGAAATTCAATCATATTGTCTTGCCGATATGAATTTCGAGTTTCTGAAAACTGGATCAATTGACATAGCTCCAGATATGTTTTTGGCTCTGTGCCTGGTGACTATCAAGCCACAGCCACTCTTTCATTCCTCACTGACTTGAGAGCTCTGGTTCCCATTTGTTCACAATCAGGAGGGAGGAGCCTCAGACACAATCCTCAGTGAAAAAGTCATGAGGGGATTTTATCTTTTTCCCCTAACCTGTAGTGGCATAAGCACCTGTATCACCATAAGGTCTACCAGCACTACTCAAGCAGCAATGTGTGTATATGACCAAACTTGCCTGTGAAAACTACTTGGAAGCTACTTTGGGTAGCATCATGCATACTCCAGCCATAACCTAGCTTCCAGGCACTAGTTTTATCCTTCACCTGAAGCAGCATAAATCAATGGGACAGCCACTAAATTCCTCCCCCTAGGTGGTGCCAACAAAACGCCATGTCTTTCTCACTAGCTGGGTTTATCCAATGCACAAACCAATAATCAAACTGGGGTTTCAGTCAGGGCTCTATCCCTCTGGTCTGGGTTACTGAAGTAATTTTCTTAAAGATATATCCAAGTTTGCATCTGTCAGTACTAATGTGAAGCAGAGTGCTCTGTGCTGTTTGTACAGAAATACTATAGCTACTGCAGTCAATGCAACAGTCCTTTCTAACAGCCACCTCTGATAATGTCACTTATGATAATGTCACTGACATTGCATACAATCTGACAGATTAAGAAGTAAGGAGCCTCCTTCTTAGGTTCATAAGTTTATAGATGTTTACTAGGCTAATGACCACAAGGGCCTTTTGATACCCTTGATAAGTGCAAGCATGGGGCTGGGAGATGAACCATTTACATGTTGCATGTGTCCATTAGAGACACAGGTACCAATCCAGGGATGAATTTCTGGTTTCTCATCCAATTGTCCAAGTTGGACTTTAATTGGGTTAGGGAGGAACTCTGCTTCACATGGATGGGGAGCCTGTTCTAGAGACAGGGTAGTCTCTGGGATATATACCTATCTCTCCAGGAAGTCCTATTTATATCACAGGCAAGGTTTAAGTCTTTAGAATGGGTCATTCAGGTGCTGTTTGTTTTGTGGATATGCAGGAGGTTCATCAAAGTGGGGTCTGACAATGCCCTGTATGGCAGACATAAATCTCCCCTCAAAAGCCTGTAGGAGACAGAATACAGGGATAGGGCCTTGAGGTGGTCTGTATAGGATATTTTACTTGTGCCCTGTATTCTTTTAGTGAGAAACATCTGTGGACATTCTAATTATTGGATATGCCTGGTTAGGTACATACCAAAGGGGGCATTGTACTGAATGACAAGTCTGAAGAATGCTGAATACAGTCAAACAATGATTTTCTTGGACTTGTATGCCATACCTTTGTTTATAAGCTGCACAACATAGAACAATTTCCTCACCACTGTAGACACATGATGGTCAAAGGCTAGATTACTGTGTATGTGTGTCCCAAAGTCCCTGACTAATGGGTCAACTCTAAGGGATGTGTTGTCAATATGATAGTTACCAGGGGTGGATGACTTCCCAAAAGATACTATTATGCATTCCTTGGCATTTAGTTTTAGTCTATGGCTCTGACACCAGCATGTTTGTCTGTGTCAGCATCTCCTCTCCTGGAGAACATTTGTGTCAAAGTGAGATTCACTGACAGCTCCTAATTTGCAATCATCTGCAAATTTAGCTAGCCAGAGACCACTGACATTGGCCTTGACTTCTGAGAAGTAAATGCCAAAAAGGAGCGGTCCAAGGACTGATCTCTGAGGGACTCCACTTGTGACGTCTGACTCATATACATTACCCCCTTTTTTCCCACTTGGGAATGTTTAGTTGCAAGTGTACAGTTCATTACACAGGGACCCATAAGCAGACTTGGCACTATGTGGAATTCTTTCCAGGTGGCTCATCATACCTGGAGTACTGAGGAACATGATGCATTCCTAGCATGAATGTAAGAACTGTATCAAGGATACTTGATGTAGAAGAATGAAAGGTATCCTCTGTATTACATGTAAGACACTGGAATGCCCATGTTGCTAGAATATGGAGTGCATCTCTAACCTTTCTGACCAATAAGATGGGCAGCTTTGTATGCTGGTTTACATTGGGTCCACACCATATATGTCACAGATGTTGATAATTGCCGTGTATACCCTGTGCCAAGGAAGGTGCTCTTGACCAGTTAGAACAGGAGATCTCTGCCTGGTGTGTAGTTCCTGCCAGCATACATATAGCATGATACGGTGTACAGGAGCTCCACCCATTGTACTCCTTTTGTACACAACTGCCAGGAGAGACACTATTTGAGGTGCCACATCCATTTCTTGCCTTCTTTTGCTCAAGCAGATAGAAGGCAGCACTTCAGAGATTGATTCAAACATTTATAGACTTCATAACCTGTGTGCAATTTCATGAACACCTGATTTTCATTACTCCGCTCCTCATTACTATAATACATTCTCTTTCAGATAAGTCATGCAGAGTTGGCGTGCATAATCATAAATTTGCTTTTTGTTTTATAACTCCTAGATATCACATTATTACTGACATTTTATTTTATAAGTCGCAGATATCACACTGCTGTTGCCCAGTTTAATCTATATGGTGCAGATCTGGATGGATTTACAAAATCCTTTAGATTTTTAAGAACCCCGACATATGTCCTAGGTGCTTCCATAGGTTCATAGGTTGGTACTAGGCTATTGGCCCTAGGGCCTGTACAAGCCTAGCCATAACAATTCCCTGGCTATTTCTTCCCACACTATTTACTTCCCTGGACCCCTGTCTAGCAGGGTGACTGAAGTGATCCCTGGGGTGAATTTCCTATCTCCCATCCAATCATCAAGGTTCCTTTTGAAGAGGGCCAAGGAGGCACTCTGCTTGACATGTATGGGCAGTTTCTTCAAGAGTATGGGGAGTCTCTGGGTCAGGAACCTATCCCTCCAGCATGTTTTCTTCATTGTGATGACAAAGTTTGGATCCCTGGAGCATGTGGCTCTGAAGGATTGGGATTTCTTTAAGTGCAGCATGTCCAACAGCTCAGGGTTTTACATGGCCTTATATGTTAAGCAGAGATCACCTCTGAGTAGATAATATGCCACAGAGTATAGCTGGAGTTTTTTTAGACGGTCAGCATATGGCATCTGCTTTAGGCCTGTAATTCTTTTAGTGAGGTATTTCTGTGGCCTTTCCAGCTATTGCAGATGTCTTGTGCGGTACATACCAAATGGGGCTATATACTCTATAATGGGTCTAATGAGGGATGAGTACAGTGGGACAATGACCTCCTTTTTTCTGGATGAAAATCCTTTAGTGATGAGGTGTGCCACATAGAAGGATTTCCTGACTGTTGTGGCAATGTGGTTATCGAAAGTGAGACCACTGTCCACCTGTGTCCCTAAGTCTCTTATCACACTTTCGATGTTTAGTGTACTGCCACCTATGTGGTAATTCATGGGTACATGTTTTTTTCCAAAGGGGATAACTATACATTTCTTGGCATTAAGCTTGAGCCCATGGCTCTGGCACCAGGCATCTGTTTCTGTAAGGCCCTTTTGTAGAATATCCACATAATTTGGGGATTCAATAATGGCTCCCAGTTTGCAGTCATCTGTGAACTTTGTTAGCCAGAGTCCCTTAGTGTTGGCCTGTACTTCAGGGAAGTAGATGCCAAACAAGAGTCATCCCAGGACTGAACCCTGAGGTACTCCACTTGTCAGTTGTCTGGAGCTGGATTTGGAGTCGGATACTTTTACAGTCTGGGTTCTGTCAGTAAGCCATTTGGAAACCCATCGAGTGACATAGGGATTTATGCCCAGCTTAGTAAGTCTATCTATGATTCCAGAGTGGGGGATGGTGTCAAAGGCCTTGGCGAGGTCCATATAGGCTGTGTGGACTGCCTTACCCTCGTCCACAGCTCTGGAGACTGATTTGATGAAGTCAATCAGATTCAGGAGACAAGATCAGCCCTTCACAAACCCAAACTGGGTGGGGCCATAGGTTCATAGGCTCCCACTCAGTTACCGTTGTCTTGTTAAATACCACTGTCTTTCTAGTTGCCTGCCTCTTTTGTTAATCTGACCATATATCTCATTTCCTCTCTGCTTTCACTGGCTTGTGTGAGTAATCACAAAATCATCATTTTTGAAATCCCTTCCCTTCAACTATTTAAATTTATTGACCATCCTACTGTATTCCATAGTATCAGAATACAAAAAAGACCACCCCTTTCAATCCATCTTGCTGTTTTAAAAATAGTAACTCTCCACTAAACCTTAACTTTTTAAACAGGTAAAACTTAAGTTACCTACTTTCACATCTAACTTCTCTAGTGCACACTGCAGTGTGCATTTTTTTTCATCTTACCTTTAAGCATCCCTGTAACTAGCACTTGATCTAATACCTGCTGGAAAGCACTAGGAAGCCTTAAACTGATACAAGCACTCAACTCTCCTTGTTAATAAGGAGAAATTAAGCGTATGCACTTAACAGCCTATAATTGCAAAGTACCTTGCTAAGGTAAGGGAAAACAGCTCCTGTACTTTACAAAAAAAAAAAGCTCCAAACCAGGTATGTCCAAGGGTCAGCTTCTGGTGATTTCTCCTGTCCACCTGGTAAATCTGTGTATACTGGGGCAATGCAACAATTGCTGAATGTACACAGACATCCCTCTCCTCCTACCAGCCAACACAACAACCTGTGAGAGATGCACTTACATAGCCAAAATGGAAGCAAAGCTCTCTCCACCCAAGATTGTGCTAGACAGTCAAGAGGAGAGGGTTAATACCCACACTACACCTCAAGCAACACATAGCCCTTCTAAACCCACACCACCAACACCAACATATAGCAATACTAAATCTACATATGCAGAGGCCCTTAACTGTAACCTGCCCAAACAACAAGGACCTCTGAAGCTGAAATGCAAACAAACACCAGTCACAACCAAAGTGTCACATAGTTCACAACACCAGTGTGCCACCCAGCAACAGCCCCTAAGGTAAGACAATGTACCTAACACTTTAGTCATAGGTGACTATATAGTCCGGCACACTGATGTCCCACTCACCAGGTTGAACAAGGAGAAAATTACAATCAGCTGCCTGTTGGGTGCCAGGATCCACCACATAACACATGCACTCAAGTCACTCCACAACAACTACAAATATGACTCTGTCATTGTCCATGTTGGAGTGAATAACTTGAGACATATCTCCCTGGACTACATGAAAAGAGACATGGATGAGCTCTCGGATCATGTGGCCCAGGCAGGTATGACCCTAGCCCTGGGTAGCATCCTGCCTTCGCCCAGAATTATACCACAATATGAGGACAAAATGATTGACTTCAACAATTGGCTAAGCTTCTGGTGTCATTCAAAGGGGATCCAGTATTTGTCTGCCTGGGATGACATGATCGACAGACCATGATGCTTGGCCAGAGATGGTCTGCACCTGTTGCCCCCGGGATTCAGGTTACTGGCTAAGGTTCTTGCCACCCCTATAGTGCCTTTTTCAGGCAAAGTTCAAAGGACAAAACCACTACCGTAACAGGTACAAGCATGCAAAATCTGAAGGTAATGCTTCTCAATGCTAGAAGTCTAAACCTCAAAATGCACTTTCTCGAGGCACTCCTAAAAATGGAGAACATCGATATCTGTGCAGTAACTGAGACCTGGTTCAAGGCTCCAGAGAGCACTCCTGCAATACCAGGCCTCAACTCTTACCACACTTTTCGGCCACCAAACCAGGACCGAAATACTAAAGGTGGAGGAGTGTCAATATTCACCAAGGATATTCACACCACCAGGCTAGTTGCCCAACACAATGCATCTGAAATTCTCCATGTGCAACTAACACTAGGTAAGACTGCAATCCAAATTCTAGCTTGCTATAGATCCCTCACCATACCCCAAGATTCTCACTACACCTTTCTAAACATACTGGAAAATATTAAGATAAAACCAAACACCCTAATACTGGGTTATTTTAACTACCCTGCCATAAACTGGGAAAACTACTCATGTACCAACTCCTTTTCCCAACAGTTCTTGGAATTCATAAATTCCAACGCCCTTGATCAACTAATCCATAGTCCCAACAGGGGCTCCAATATCCTAGACCTAGTCATTACCAACATGGGAAATCGATGCTCCACACCTATGGTCACCCCCTCGTTAGTCAGGTCTGACCATAAGCTAATCACCCTCAACATCCACATCCCACCCCCACTCCCAAGTAAGGAAACCTCCATAAAAAACTTCTCCACAACCAACTTCATGCTACTCAAGTCAGAAGTGACAAACTTCAAGACACCCATGCAGACGGGAACTGAAAGTTCAACTGCTGAATCCTACACTAAGGCACTGTACAAGCACATCCACTCATGCATGAATCGTGCCATCTCAAATAGAACCAAGATGCTCTCATCCAAAAAAAGGAAGCCGATCTGGTGGTCCCCTGCCATAAAAAAACTTTACAAAAAAAGGAAGAAACTGTTGCAGAAAAGAGGAAAATTCCAGGATGCAAACAACTCCCTTACCAGCCTCAGTAAGAAACTGAGATCCCTCATAAAATTCTCCAAAGCTAGTTATGAAAATAAAATTGCTAAAGATTCCAAAGACAACCACATGGCATTCTATAACTATGTCAAGAATCTAAATGGCAATGCTCAGATCTGCTCTGAGCTACAACAGAATGGCATTAAATATACTGATCCCAAGGATATTGCCAATATACTGGCAGATCGATTCAGTGCCCACTTCACCCCCCTCTCACCCCCTAAATGGCCCATCTCAGTACCGGAAGATTGCCAAATTCCAGTAATAATGGCCACACATGCACTCTCCAAAGCTAAGAATACAGAATCCATGGGACCAGATGACATCTCGGGCTGTATACTACATGAACTACAATATGAACTGACACCTCACCTAAGTGTCATGTTTAATCATAGCCTCACCTCAGGTTTCATGCCCACTGAGTGGCGCAGAGCTACAGTTATCCCACTTCACAAGGGGGGATCCAACTTGGATCCCGGAAACTACTGTCCCATCAGTTTGACGAGCCTTATCTGCAAGGCCATGGAGTGTATTATCATGGAACTTATAAACAAAGACATTGGCAACCCTCAAACACTGGACCCCACCCAGTTTGGGTTCGTAAAGGGCTGATCTTGTCTCCAGAACCTAATTGACTTCTTCGAATCAGTCTCCAGAGCCATGGACAAGGGTAAGGTTGTCCACACAGCCTAGCTAGACCTTGCCAAGGCCCTTGCCACCATCCCCCACTCTGGAATCATAGATAAACTTACTAAGCTGGGCATTAATCCCTATGTCACCCAATGGGTTGCTAACTGGCTTACTGATAGAACCCACACTTTAAAAGTAGCCGACTCCAAATCCAGATCCAGACAAGTGACAAGTGGAGTACCTCAGGGTTCAGTTTTTGTAGTTCATGTAGTACACAGCCTGGGATGTCATGTGGTCCCATGGATGCTGTATTCTTAGCTTTGAGAGTGCGGTTTCTACCTGTGTGGCCATGATTACCGTCATTTGGCAATCGTTTGGTATTGAGATGGGCCCTTTAGGAGTGAGAGGGGGGTGAAGTTGGCACTAAATCAACCTGCCAGGATATTGGCAATATCCTTGGGATCAGAATATTTAATGCCATTCTGTTGTAGCTCAGAGCAGATCTGAGCATTGCCATTTAGATTCTTGACATAACTATAGAATGCCTTGTGGTTGTCTTTGGAATCTTTGGCAATTTTATTTTCATAACTAGCTTTTGAGGATTTTATGAGGGATCTCAGCTTCTTAATGAGCCTGGTGAGTGAGTTTTTTGCATCTTGGAATTTTCCTCTTTTCTGCAACAGTTTCTTCCTTCTGTTGTATAGTTTGTTTATAGCACGGGACCATCAGATTAGCTTCCTTTTTTGGAGAAGAGCATCTTGGTTCTATTTGGGATTGCATGATTCATGCACGAGTGGATGTGCTCGTACAGTGCCTTAGTGTAGGATTCTGCAGTCGAACTTTCAGATCCTGTCTGCATGGGTGTCATGAAGTTTGTCACTTCTGACTTCAGTAGCATGAAGTTGGCTTTGGAGAAGTTTTTTAAGGAGGTTTCCTTACTGGGGGGTGGGATGTGGATGTCAAGGGTGATTTGTTTATGGTCAGACCTGACCAATGAGGAGGTGACCACTGGTGTGGAGCATCTATCTCTCGTGTTGGTAATGACCAGATCTAGGATATTGGAGCCGCTGGTGGGACAATGGATTCATTGATCCAGGGCGTTGGAATTTATGAATTCCAAGAACCGTTGGGAAAAGGAGTTGGTACCCAAGTAGTTTTCCCAGTTAATGGCAGGGTAGCTGAAATCACCCAGTATTAGGGTGTTTGGTTGTATCTTAATATTTTCCAGTATGTTTAGAAAGGTGTAGTGAGAATCTTGGGGCATGGTGGGGGATCTGTAGCAAGCTACAGTTTGGATTGCAGTCTTACCTAGTGTTAGTTGCACATGGAGAATTTCAGATGCACTGTGTTGGGCAACTAGCCTGGAGGTGTGAATATCCTTGGTGAATATGGACATTAATCCACCTTTTGTGTTTCAGTCGTGGTTTTGTGGCCGAAAAGTGTGGTAAGAGTTGTAGCCTGGTATTGCAGGGGTGCTCTCTGGAGCCTTGAACCAGGTCTCAGTTACTGCACAGATATCGATGTTCTCCATTTTTAGGAGTGCTTCAAGAGAGTGCATTTTGAGGTTTAGACTTCTAGCATTGAGTAGCATTACCTTCAGATTTTGCATGCTTGTATCTGTTACAGTGGTGGTTTTATCCTTTGAACCTTACCTAAAAAAGGCACTATAGAGGTGGCGAGAGCTTTAGCCAGTAACCTGAATCCCAGGGGTGACAGGTGCAGACCATCTCTAGCAAAGAATCGTGGTTTGTCGATCATGTCTTCCCAGGCAGACAGATACTGGATCCCCTTTGAATGACACCAGAAGCTTAGCCAATTGTTGAAGTCAATTATTTTGTCCTTATGCTGTGGTATCATTCCGGGCGAAGGCAGGATGTTACTCAGGGCTAGGGTCATACCTGCCTGGGTCCACATGATCCAAGAGCTCTTCCATGTCTCTTTTCATGTAATCCAGGGAGGTACGTCTCAAGTCTCTCGCAGGTTGTAGTGTTGGGTGGTAGGAGGAGAGGATTGTCTGTGTACGTGAGGCAGATGCCGCATTGCCCCAGTATGCCCAGATTCACGAGGTGGACAGGAGAAATCACCGGAAGCTGACCCTTGGACATGCCTGTTTAGGTGCTTTTTTGTAAAGTATAAGAGCTGTTTTCCCTTACCTTTTCAAGGTACTTTGCAATTATAGGCTGTTTAGTGCCTATGATTAATATTTCCTTATTGACAAGGAGAGTTGAGAGCTTGTATCAGTTTCAGGCTTCCTAGTGCTTTCCAGCAGGTTCTAGAGCAAGTGCTAGTCACAGTTCAGATTGTAGTGTTACTACTGAGAAACCAGCTAGTTCTAAGGGAAATTTTGAAGAGCAGACTTTCTGGCACCTGGAATAGTTTAACTGTAGCCTTGCAGTACTGCACGATGCGAAAAATGTGCAAACACGCACATTTTTAAGCCAGAAAGTTGAAAGAGGTAGAACTCAGCCTAAAAAGGCTAATAAAATTACAATTTCAGAGCTGGAAACCACTCCTCTAGCATTAGATAGGCAGTACAATGCTCATCACTCCCACTGGTAAGCAGTAGGACTTCCCTCTACCACAGCAAGGTCTGGATAGCTCTGAACACAGAAAATAAAGTCCTGAGACAAGCAAAGCCTGGGATATGGACTGACTAGGAAAGGTGGGAAACGAGCAAACAAGATAGTATTTTTCTTTTTTGGTTAAAACAGGCTAAACAATGCAATAATACAGTAAATAAACACAGAAAAGGCTAACACTCGAGTGTGTAGTCCTAAAAACAGTAAATGCAATTAAAATGCTACAAAATTAGCAATTTAAAGCTTTTTAAATGAAGCAAGGCAAGTGCAAAACGATTTAAGAGGCAGCAATACAACAGAATAAGTAGCTAGTCTACATATACAGAGAAGTCTATATATACAGAAAAGCAGCTAAAACACACAAACAATTCAGATGCAGTGCAACCTAGAGCACTTGAGTTGTATGGTGATTAACTTGATATGTTTTGTTTATGAAATACAATTTTAGATATCTGCTTTATAACCCTGACTGCATCATATAACTTTCTGCCTATAATTAAAATAAGATCTGATATTTTCTTTTAATGGCTATAAATTAACACACCATCTAACCAGATATAAAAATCAGAGCTTGAACATCATGTTTGCCTTTACAATGCAGCAGTACCAAGCTTATAAAAAGGGGGAATAACATAGTTATCACTCTATCTGTATAACTGTCTATCTGAGTGCCTGTCAGTCTGTCTATCTATATATCTCTATCTAGCTACTCATCTTTCTATCTGTCTATCTGTCAGTCAAGATATATACTTACTTGTTATACAAAATGAGTTGTTAATACAGTACTTGATTAATCAGTCGTTCTGCGCTGGATACCTGTGTGTTCAAAAATTATCACTATGGTGGTTTGGCTAGATGAAAGGAAAAATAACTGCACTTGGGTGGGACAGGTACCTAACTTGCTGGGCCAGTGGAAGTGACAACCACTGAAATGTGAGCATGGGGGTGTGAGTAGGCGTGGGAAGTTGGGTTCAATCCCCAGACAAGTGTCAGTGTTTACCTTCCTCATTGTTATACAAATTACGCAGGTAAACTAAAACAGTAAAATGGCCACCACAAAATTCAATATTGATGAGTGTGGCAAATACATTCAGCTAAACTGATTGAAGTTCAAAATGCCATTATCAGAATAACTCTCTAAAATAAATATTTTACATGGAGTCTGTCTTCTAAACAAGATGCAAATAATATTAAGTGATGGCCTGTAACAGGAACATTTGTTGAATGATAAAAGCTGACAAGGAGACAAGGGAAACTCAAGAAAAAACATCCTGTTTTGTGTCTAGAGACAGTCTGTTAATTGTATAGTCTGGCTTCTGTTTCCTGACAGACAAACAAAATGTAAAAAGCAGTAGAAAGTATGTTATACTGAGTAGGAGTAAGAAACAGCACTTTACAAATGACAGTGTTAAACCTTTTTGGATATACATCCCCAATTATTAGACTAATGGTTTAACATTTCATACATCGCTGATTGCTGTGCACAAGTCAGTGCATTCTAACACTGATGCATGCGTGCTTGGCTCATTGGAGTAGGCTATTACAGAAACATGGGTCCAGGAGCACACACAAACACATTCATGCATACACACATACAGACCTGTCCATGCACACAGACACACAAACACACATACTCACACCCACCCAGACACACCCACCCAGACACACACACACACACACACACACACACACACACACACACACACACACACACACACACACACACACACACACACACACACACACACACAAAACAAACAGATGTACACTTGTTAATTGTAGTATATGGCCTAAGGAGATTCACTTTAACATATAAAATCTGTATAGGAAATTGGGAGTGAGCAGAGATCATTGTAGATGTCCTTACATTCACTGCTGCAGTATTCCTTGCAAATGGGATTCCCTGCCATGAAGCCCATTGTCCAGCTATTTTAATAAAGTATACTGTTGCTTTAAGATACACTGAACGTCACCTGCACACTCCTTGCATGGGGTAGGGCATAAAGGTGACATTCAGCTGTACCATCCTCAGATCTTTTTTGCCGCCAGTCTGAACACTGTTTTAACCATTGATCTGTTACCTCCATCCATTTTTTTTTCTTGTGCTGACTCCTGTTTGCTGGAGTCTTCATAGTTGCAGATAAGTACACAGCTGGGTTTTTGGTTATTTTCAGGAGATGTTTACATTTCCCTGTTGCTTCATAGCATTTTCAGTTCTGTGCTTTACCCTTTGGTTTTTTCTACTGCCCCAAAGGTGTTCACCAAATGCCTCCCTCTTGTGATTGATTTTGCAGGCTTCAAGGGATCCAAATCTTTCCTTATTCGGACAACCTTCTGATTCAGGCATTTTCTCCAGAGGTCCATTTTCAAAATCTTCATTTTAACATTTCTCTTCTTCAAGCTTGGGGTTTACAATAAACTTCAAAAAGTCTTCCCCATCTCCTTCTCAGGATCATATCTTTCTGGGTTGCAGGCTTCAAGTGGTGCCAATGCTGGCATTCCTGCCTCCTCCAAAGGCATTAACTTTCATTTCTTTCTTTCAAACTCTTCTTCCCCTGGCCACCATTACAGCCAGGGAGTTTCTGAGAGCTCTGGGGTTCATGGCTTCCACTATTCCGATGATCCCTCTGGCCAAGCACATGAGGAAATTCCAGTAGTTTCTGGTCAGTGTGGCTTCAGTATGCACATCCTCTACACTTTCCTGTTCCTCTTCTCCTGTGTCTCATGAAGGAACTTCTGTGGTGGATTCAGCAGTTTCTATGAATCCAGGGCTCCCTTTTCAGCCTCCTCTTTCCTCTCAGCAACTGTTCACAGGCACTTCAGATGTGGGATGGGGTGCAATGTTTGGCTCCCTGAGGGTTCAGGGGATGTGGTCGCCTTGTCAGCAGAAGGAGCACATCAACATCAAAGTGATGAGAGCTCTTATGCTGGATCTTTAGGCCTTTCATCCTGTCTTCTCTTCAGGGCCTCTGAAGGTATTCACAGACAGTACCACAGTTATGTGTTATATCAACAAATGGGGGGTATGCGATTTTACCATCTTTGTCGGCTGGCACTTCTTTTATGTGATCTGGCTATACAATATTGGGTGACTCTTCACGCAGTTTACATTCTTTCAGATCAGAACATTGTGACAGACAATCTGAGCAGGTCCTTCACTCAGTCCCATGAATGGATGCTTCACAGGAATATGTTTCTGGACATTGTTCACCAGTGGGGTATTCCTCAAGTACATCTCTTTGCCTCCCTATGAACAGACAACTTCCTCTGTTTTGTGCCAGAGTCTTAGGTCGTCTGGTATGGAAGGTGGACTCCTCTCCTTTTCTTGGAAGGGGATATTTCTTTATGCATTCCCTCCCCTTCCTCTCTTTACGAGATTCCTGTTCAAGATTCAACAGGATGCTCCCAAAATCTTGTTCATGACTCCATTTTGGCTGCAACAGCACTGGTTCCCTCTACTTCTGCATCTCGGCAGGGGCAATCATCACACGTTACCCCACCGAGTGGATCTCCTCACATAAGACAAGGGGTATCTCACCCATCATCACCTGTCCACGCTTCGCCTGACACTGTGGGTGGTCGGGTTTTAATCCCTCATAGACACCTTTTTTCTGAGGATGTGCTGCAGGTCCTGCAAGAGGCCATGAAACCTACTACTAGGAAATCCTACTTATCTAAGTGGAAGAGGTTTTCTATTTGGTGTCTTTCTCGTGACCTGGACCCACTTTCTGTGGATGTTCCTTTGGTTCTCTCTTATTTGTGTGAGTTGCTCAATGCTGGTTTAGCCTATTCTTCTATTAAGGCCCACTGATCAGCTCTTTCTACTTGTCTGCCTTTAACTTCTCCATTAGCTTCTAGATTTGAGGATAAGCAGTTTCTTAAAGGCGTCTTTAATATTAGACCTCCCAGGAAGCCTGTTCCTCCTCCCTGGGATCTTAATTTCATTCTGGAAAAATTGACTCAGGCTCCTTTTGAGCCTGCTGTTTCAGCTTCCTTGCAACATTGTTTTTGGAAGACAGTTCTTTTGTTATCTCTTACTACTGCCAGATGGGTGTCTGAGTTGCAAGCCATTATGGCTTGTCCAGCTTTTTTGATATTTCATGAGGACAGGGTGTCCTTGCGCACTAATCCTTCTTTCATGCCCAAGGTGGTTAATGAGTTGTCACTTAATCAGTCTATTAATTTGCCAACTTTTTTCCCCTCTCTGCAATCTGACAGTGAGAGGGTGCTGCATACCTTAGATGTGCATAGACAGCTCAGATTTTATTTGGATAAAACTAAAGCTATCAGAAAATCTAACCAGTTATTTGTTTCTTTTTATCCTAGGTCTTTAGGTTTGGCTGTTTCCAAGCAAACTATTTCCACTTGGATTTCAAAGGCTATTTCATTTTGTTGCACTTTTCATGGCGAGAGCCTTCCTTCTTCTGTAAAAGCTCATTCCACTAGAGCTGTGGCTTCTTCTGGTGCTTTTTTCAAAAGCTTAGACACTAATTCTATTCTTGAAGTGGCTACCTGGACTTCTGTGCATACCTTTACCAAACATTATCAGTTGTATGGTATCTCCAGAGCTAGAGCTGGTTTTGCTGCTGCTCTTCTTCATGGCTTCTTGGAGGGCAATGCTGCTTCCTCCTCCCAAGTTTCTTCTTGAGCTTCAGCACTCTCCCATTTCTTCTTGAGCTTTGGCACTCTCCCATTTGTAAGAAATTCTGTAGCGGTTATTGTAAGGAATACTGCAGCGGTGAATGTAAGAACATAGTACAGTTGCGTAAAACCTTACCATAACAGTAGATGTCCTTGCCTTCAGCACTGCAGTATTCACTCCCTCCATCCATCCATCCCCCTGGTCTTTTTTTCCTTCCAGAATGTGCAGGTTCTCCTTGGTTTTCCTTGGACCGGTGTTCTTACTGGGGCAATCAGTTCTGAGGATGGTACACCTGAACGTCACCTTTATGCCCTACCCGATGCAAGTAGTGTGCAGGTGATGTTCAGCGTACCTTAAAGCACCAGTAGACTTTGATAAACTGGCCAGACAGTGGTCTTCATGGTAGGGAATCCCATTTGTAAGGAATACTGCAGCGGTGAAGGTGAGGACATCTACTGTTATAGTAAGATTTTACACGACTGTACTTTTTCCTATAAAAAAACAATTGCTATCTTTGTTCTGATTACTTAATGGTTAATATATTCTGGGGTATTTTGCTGACACATTAATTAAATTATTATAAATAATTTGATCAGAAATATCTTAAAAAGTATGAAGCAATGTTCATATGTTTTGTGGAAGTCCCAAAAAGTTGAAAGTAACAAAACAAGCAAGTGGTGGTTAGAGATAGTAACGTCAGGACTTGGAGTAAACTGTGTTTTGTATGAGGCTTCTCAGAAAATGTATAGTCTACCTGGAAATTAACTGCATCCCATATATAATTATTCCATATCCAGCAGGTGCTCACATTTCTGAATGTTAAATTGTGGGTTCTGTTTAATTGTTTCAAGTTATAATTGTATTTTCACTATTGGAAAAGAAACATACCCTATAAAAGGAAATTATAACTGTAATAGTAAAAGAGTGGTGTATTTGGCCCAATGTGAAAAATGTCCGTCATTTTATGTGGGGAAAACGGACAGACGGCTTAGAGATCGGATATATGAGCACACTTACGCCATTAGAAAAAATAAAGAAGAAAATGCTTTGGCAAGACACTGCAACATAAATACAGGACATACATTTAAATTTATGATTATAGACCAAGTACAAACAAACTACATGGACCTGACACATGAAAATGTGTTGAGGTTGTACCTTGAGAAAAAAGAATTAGAGTGGCAACTACGTTTGACATCTTGTAGGGACCCAGGGTTAAATGAAGTTTGTTCAATTACCTGTATACTAAAATTAAAAAGTCTACTTAGGTAATGCAAATCAGTTATTGGGAGATACATGTGAATGTTTAAAACTTTTAAATAATGTAAGTTACTAAAGTCAATAAATAAAAACTACAGTCATCAGTTATAGTTTAAGGGAGAAACGTAAACCATAAAATCAAAAGTAAGACAAGCCTTTACAATAAATATTAAATTGGTTTGGCATAAGCAACAACAAAAAGAAGTACAGCACTCAGACGAAGCAAGGGAGAAGCGTGTCTAAATAAAACACAAAGATATTCAATCACCATACGCACGCTCTCCCTTAACGTACGCTAAAGACACTCCTGTGATACTCCTATGGTTCCAAAATGGAAAATTCTTCTTTACCCAAAAGTTTTAAGTCTCTGCTAGGGTGTAATAGTATGAAAGATGCAATCCAAAAAGAACCAAAACTTGAACGAAAACACAGTTTTATTTCCTAGGACGACCAATAGTGAGCGCTTTCGCCAAAAGGCTTCTTCAGACTTATAAAATAGCACTCCTATACTTCAATTTAAATACAGTTACCTCTTAGGTTATTGGTTAAAAACTTAATGACGTTAATACATTGTATGCTTGTACTAATCAATCAGCATACATCTGTATATACACACACAAACACGCAGTTTAAGAACTACCCTAAAAACATTTCAAAAACTACATTCATATATAAATACATACATTTAAACAGTGATACTGTTATACTGACACAAACATAAAAATATAAAAAACATTTGCTAAAAAGTCTATGGGGGTAACATAATCAAATATAGTAGTAATATTGTTACTTTGGTCTAAAAATTTTCCTGTTCTTGAGTATGGATTTAATTTGGACCTTGTCATTCAGTCCTGGTTGTGTATCAGCTCTTAGTCTGATGATCCATCTCACTTCACATTCTAACGTCAAATTAATGACATCCCCACCTCTAAAACTATTATATATTTTCTGTAAAACGTGGAATCTAAAAGTATGTTGTGCTCCTAGTGCCTGGTGATGTCTAGCTAGAGCATTTGTATCCGAGCCTATTCTTATATTATAATTATGCTCTCTAATACGATCTTTCAAGGCTCGGTTAGTCTTGCCCACATAGAATGATGTGCATGTAACACATCTTGCTATATAAACCACGTTAATACTATTACAATCAGTCTCAGTATTAAAATAATACCTTTGATTTGTAACTGGATGTACAAAACAGTTTCTTCACTAATATACCCACAATGGTTACATGCACCACATGGCAAAGTATTCCTAGCTAGATTATCTAACTTCTGTCTCATCTTCGTTTTGTTGGGAGCACATAAAATCCTTTTCAGATTAGGTCTATTCTTAAATGCAAAACTAGGTTTTGATCCTACTAATTCCCTAACTTCTTGATCAGAGGTTAAGATGTCCCAATGTTTATCATACAGTTCCTTCAACATTTTTGTATCCCTTGTATAATTCAAAACAGGTCTCACTATTCCTTTAGAAGATTGTATAATACCTTCATTATTCATATCAGCCTCTGTGAAATATGGTTTGGCTGTAGTGGTACGTAACATGTCAACCTCTGTTATCACCTTTTCAACCAGACTTATATCATACCCCCTTTCAATAAATTTTTCTTTTAACTCTATTACTTCACTTTTATATTCACTTTCTATCGGATTATATCTGGACGCTCTCAAAAACTGGCTTTTCAAAATGTTATAAAAAACGTGACCAGGATGCATACTCTTTTGATGAAGCAACATATTCCTATGGCATAATTTCTTGTGAATGGATGTATTTAATAATCCATTATCTAGCCTAGATATTTCTACATCTAAAAAAGAAATGCTAGTGCTTGAATAACTAAGAGTGAATTTCAAAAAACTGGTGGACTTATTGAGCTTATTTACAAAAGTGTATAGATGTCCAACATGTCCATGTCATAGAAAAAACAAATCATCTGAATCTGCGATAGAATCTCGCATAATTCTTAAAAAGGTCTGATTTAAACAATACCTCATCCTCCCAAGCAGCCATTACCAAGTTGGCGTAGCTATTGGCACACGAAGTGCCCATAGCTACGCCATCTCTCTGAAGGTAAATCCCTTCACCAAAGATAAAAATGTTGTTGTTTAAAATAGTCTCTAGATATAAAGTTATGAGATCTATTTTTGATGGAGGGAAGTTAGAATGTGTGGATATATAGTTTCTCACATAACATATACCTAGCTCATTTGGTATCATGGTGAATAGACTAACCACATCCAAAGTCACAAACCAGAGCTCAGTGTCTCTATTCAAATCCTTGGTGTTTGTATACAAGTCTAGCATAAACTGCTTACTATCTTTTAATATAATACTATTCCTATCTACTAAGGGTCTTAAGGTTGTCTCTGTGTATATGGAAAGTGGTTCAGTAACCCATCCTTGTCCATACAATGGGTCTCATAGGTGGGTTCGTGTCGGATTTATGTATCTTGGGCAGACCCTGTATCATTGCCAACTTGGGGTCATTAACTTTAAAATACATATATAGTTCTTCGGTTATGCTAAAATTCATAACCAAATCATCCAATGTGTTGTGAACCTCAAGCACCTTCTGCTTCACCACTTCCATATTAACCTTAAGATAAAAAGTCTCATCACTTAAAAGGCTATGCATTCTACGTTCATAATCAAGTGTGTCCATCAAAACAATAGGACCCCCCTTATCTGCTGGCCTAATTGTTATAGTACTATCTTCCTTTAAAGTTCTCAGTGCACATCTCTGCTTATAATTCAAATTCTGACCGTGTTTCGTGTGCTTGTATGTTAAAAAATGTTGATATGTTTCGTCCTCTAAAACTCTACCAAATACCTCTAATGATGGACTTAAATGTGGTATATAGGTACTATTGGTACGAAACCTAATGGGATTATTGTCACTGCTGCTTGCCCCAAAATTCACCTTGAGCTGTAAATTCCTTGTAAATAATTTAGTATTGATGATGGAGTCCACTACATCATCCCTACCAATGAATGAAGCTTAAACCTCTATTTAACAATTGTCTTTCTTCTTCATTTAAAGCCTTGCTAGATAAATTAACTATTAACGTGGAATCCTTTCCCACATTTTTTTCAAGGTGGGGCCCTGGTATTCTTCGAACGATCCCTTTCTTTTGTGCCTTCCCCTGCTGGCGGATCTTCTCCCTGCAGGACCCTTGTCCTGTACTATGGGGAAAGGGATGTAGCTATTCTCTTTCTGTAAAACAATGGCATTACTACCTGTCAGTACCTTTGGTCTCACTACAGCCTCAGCAATAGCTTTTGTCCCATGATTGACATTCATAACATCAGAAACAACTTCTATGCCATCCTGTTGCAGCGGAGTAAAACCCCTATTCACCTCAAGGTCTACATTGTTAGCATTATCCTGTGGTAAAACATCCATAGTTTGTGATGTTAAAATTTGTTTATTAACAGTATCTAAGGCAGGCCTCAATTGATTTATATCTGTGCCTTCCCTTTGGTTATCGATAATAGCTGGATGTTTCCTTGTATAAACAGTTTCATTAGACACATTAGAATTACTAAGCACATTGTTATTAATGTTTTCATTGAAGGCCTGTTCTCTGGGCCACATAAATACATTATTATTCTTGAAATCCTAACATCTCTAGCTATTTTAACCTTTTTCTGCTCAGTAAGCGTTTTTCTAAGAGCATTATATCATCCAACACCCTTTCAACTCTATGCGTGTCACAGCATTATCATACTTCTTTCTTAAATTATCAAAACAATTATTAACATGTTCTTTCAACTGATTTGCTAAAAAGTCTATGGGGTAACATAATCCAAATATAGTAGTAATATTGTTACTTTGGTCTAAAATTTTCCTGTTCTTGAGTATGGATTTAATTTGGACCTTGTCATTCAGTCCTGGTTGTGTATCAGCTCTTAGTCTGATGATCCATCTCACTTCATTCTAACGTCAAATTAATGACATCCCCACCTCTAAAACTATTATATATTTTCTGTAAAGCGTGGAATCTAAAAGTATGTTGTGCTCTAGTGCCTGGTGATGTCTAGCTAGAGCATTTGTATCCAGAGCCTATTCTTATATTATAATTATGCTCTCTAATCACGATCTTTCAAGGGCTCGGTTAGTCTTGCCCACATAGAATGATGTGCATGTAACACATCTTGCTATATATAAACCACGTTAATACTATTACAATCAGTCTCAGTATTAAAATAATACCTTTGATTTGTAACTGGATGTACAAAAACAGTTTCTTCACTAATATACCACAATGGTTTACATGCACCACATGGCAAAGTATTCCTAAGCTAGATTATCTAACTTCTGTCTCATCTTACGTTTTGTTGGGAGCACATAAAATCCTTTTCAGATTAGGTCTATTCTTAAATGCAAAACTAGGTTTTGATCCTACTAATTCCCCTAACTTCTTGATCAGAGGTTAAGATGTCCCAATGTTTATCATACAGTTCCTTCAACATTTTGTATCCCTTGTATAATTCAAAACAGGTCTCACTATTCCTTTAGAAGATTGTATAATACTTTCATTATTCATATCAGCCTCTGTGAAATATGGTTTGGCTGTAGTGAAGTAATTTACGTAACATATCAGCCTCTGTTATCACCTTTTCAACCAGACTTATATCATACCCCTTTCAATAAATTTTTCTTTTAACTCTATTGCTTCACTTTTATATTCACTTTCTATCGGATTATATCTGGGCCGGCTCTCAAAAACTGGCTTTTCAAAATGTTATAAAAAACGTGACCAGGATGCATACTCTTTTGATGAAGCAACATATTCCTATGGCATAATTTCTTGTGAATAAGGACTGTATTGTAATCCATTATCTAGCCTAGATATTTCTACATCTCTAAAAGAAATGCTAGTGCTTGAATAACTAAGAGTGAATTTCAAAAAAACTGGTGGACTTATTGAAATCAACAAAAGTGTACAGATGTCCAACATCTCCATGCCATAGAAAAAACAAATCATCTACGAAGATCTGCGATAGAATCTCGCATAATTCTTAAAAAGGTCTGATTTAAACAATACCTCATCCTCCCAAGCAGCCATTACCAAGTTGGGCGCAGCTATTGGCACAGTGCCCATAGCTCGCCATCTCTGAAAGGTAAATCCCTTCACCAAAGATAAAAATGTTGTTGTTTAAAATAGTCTCTAGATATAAAGTTATGAGATCTATTTTTGATGGAGGGAAGATTAGAATATTATTGGATATATAGTTTCTCACATAACATATACCTAGCTCATTTGGTATCATGGTGAATAGACTAACCACATCCAAAGTCACAAACCAGAGCTCAGTGTCTCTATTCAAATCCTTGGTGTTTGTATACAAGTCTAGCATAAACTGCTTACTATCTTTTAATATAATACTATTCCTATCTACTAAGGGTCTTAAGGTTGTCTCTGTGTATATGGAAAGTGGTTCAGTAGCCCATCCTTGTCCATACAATGGGTCTCATAAATTGGGTGGGTTAGATTATGGATTTATGTATCTTGGGCAGACCCTGTATCATTGCCAACTTGGGGTCATTAACTTTAAAATACATATATAGTTCTTCGGTTATGCTAAAATTCATAACCAAATCATCCAATGTGTTGTGAACCTCAAAGCACCTTCTCTTCACCACTTCCATATTAACCTTAAGATAAAAAAGTCTCATCATAAAGGCTATGCATTCTCGTTCATAATCAAGTGTGTCCATCAAACAATAGGACCCCCCTTATCTGCTGGCCTAATTGTTATAGTACTATCTTCCTTTAAAGTTCTCAGTGCACATCTCTGCTTATAATTCAAATTCTGACCGTGTTTCGTATTGCTTGTATGTTAAAAAATGTTGATATGTTTATCCTCTAAAACTCTACCAAATACCTCTAATGATGGACTTAAATGTGGTATATAGGTACTATTATCTGAAACCTAATGGGATTATTGTCACTGCTGCTTGCCCAAAATTCACCTTGAGCTGTAAATTCCTTGTAAATAATTTAGTATTGATGATGGAGTCCACTACATCATCCTACCAGTGGGAATGAAGCTTAAACCTCTATTTAACAATTGTCTTTCTTCTTCATTTAAAGCCTTGCTAGATAAATTAACTATTAACGTGGAATCCTTTCCCACATTTTTCAAAGGTGGGCCCTGGTATTCTTGAGCGATCCCTTTCTTTTGTGCCTTCCCCTGCTGGCGGATCTTCTCCCTGCAGGACCCTTGTCCTGTACTATGGGGGGAAAGGGATGTAGCTATTCTCTTTCTGTAAAACAATGGCATTACTACCTGTGTCAGTACCTTTGGTCTCACTACAGCCTCAGCAATAGCTTCTTTGTCCCATGATTGACATTCATAACATCAGAAACAACTTCTATGCCATGCTGTTGTAGTGGAGTAAAACCCCTATTCGCCTCAAGGTCTACACTATTAGCATTATTATGTGGTATAGCATCCGTAGTTTGTGATGTTAAAATTTGTTTATTAACTGTATCTAAGGCAGGCCTCAGTTCATTTTTGTCTGTGCCTTCCCTTTGGTTATCGATAATAGCTGGATGTTTCCTTGTATAAACAGTTTCATTAGACACATTAGAATTACTAAGCACATTGTTATTAATGTTTCATTGAAGGCCTGTTCTCTGGGCCACATAAATACATTATTATTCTTGAAATCCTAACATCTCTAGCTATTTTAACCTTTTCTGCTCCAGTAAACGTTTTCTAAGAGCATTATATCATCCAACACCCTTTCAACTCTATTACGTGTCACAGCATTATCATACTTCTTTCTTAAATTATCAAAACAATTATTAACATGTTCTTTCAACTGATTTTCTTCGGGTGCATGATACTCAATGAGCAACCGCATATAACTGTAGCTAAGGTTCATATTTAATTGCTGCCATTTATATATAAAAGTTAAAATCTATTTCCCGAAGTAGGCATTTAAGTATCGTAGGCCAATGTGGTTATTATCTTTTTAAATAAACAGGCTTCAAAGTACATTCTCTGTACCTGTAATCTTTTTAGCTTAATGAAACTCACTTCAAAGTCCTGTAAGTCATTTAGGAAGTCCATTGAAGTATTTGCCAATCCATCGTTGTCTCCTGTTTCCGTACTCGGTGAATAGTCTATTAAAATATTGTCCTCACCGGTAAGGCAAGCTTGAAAGCGTCGCATACCCTTGCTGGCATCATCTCTCTCTATGGAATGTGCGCGTATGCTAATTCCCGCGTTGGAGTCGTCGATATTAGCCATGCCGTAGGTGCTGTACCAAATAATAAAAGTACATACAACAACAAAGAAGTACAGCACTCAGGCGAAGCAAAGGGAAGCGTGTCTAAATAAAACACAAAAGATATTCAATCACTATACGCGCTCTCCCTTAGCGTCGCTAAAGACCTCCTGTGATACTCCTATGGTTCCAAAATGGAAAATTCTTCTTTACCCAAAAGTTTAAGTCTCTGCTAGGGTGTAATAGTATGAAAGATGCAATCCAAAAGAACCAAAACTTGAGCGAAAACACAGTTTTATTTCCTAGGACGACCAATAGTGAGCGCTTTCGCCAAAAGGCTTCTTCAGACTTATAAAATAGCACTCCTATACTTCAATTTAAATAGAAGTATAGGAGTGCTATTTTATAAGTCTGAAGAAGCCTTTTGGCGAAAGCGCTCACTATTGGTCGTCCTAGGAAATAAAACTGTGTTTTCGCTCAAGTTTGGTTCTTTGGATTGCATCTTCATACTATTACACCCCAGCAGAGACTTAAAAAACTTTGGGTAAAGAAGAATTTTCCATTTTGGAACCATAGGAGTATCACAGAGTGTCTTTAGCGACGTTAAGGGAGAGCGCGATGGTGATTGAATATCTTTGTGTTTTATTTAGACACGCTTCCCCTTGCTTCGCCTGGAGTGCTGTACTTTTTGTTGTTGTATGTACTTTTTATTATTTGGTACAGCACCTACGAAGCATGGCTAATATCGATGACTCCAACGTGGAATTAGCATACGTGCCGGTACCCATAGAGAGAGATGATGCCAGCAAGGGTATGCGACGCTTTCAAGCTTGCCTTACCGGTGAGGACAATATTTTAATAGACTATTCACCGAGTACGGAAACAGGAGACAACGATGGATTGGCAAATACTTCAATGGACTTCCTAAATGACTTACAGGACTTTGAAGTGAGTTTCATTAAGCTAAAAAGATTACAGGTACAGAGAATGTACTTTGAAGCCTGTTTATTCAAAAAGATAATACCGCGGCTCACGTAGATACTTAATGCCTATTTCGGGAAATAGATTTCCCGAACTTTTATATAAATGGCAGCAATTAAATATGAACCTTAGCTACAGTTATATGCGGTTGCTCATTGAGTATCATGCACCCGAAGAAAATCAGTTGAAAGAACATGTTAATAATTGTTTTGATAATTTAAGAAAGAAGTATGATAATGCTGTGACACGTAATAGAGTTGAAAGGGTGTTGGATGATATAATGCTCTTAGAAAAACGTTTACTGGAGCAGAAAAAGGTTAAAATAGCTAGAGATGTTAGGGATTTCAAGAATAATAATGTATTTATGTGGCCCAGAGAACAGGCCTTCAATGAAAACATTAATAACAATGTGCTTAGTAATTCTAATGTGTCTAATGAAACTGTTTATACAAGGAAACATCCAGCTATTATCGATAACCAAAGGGAAGGCACAGATATAAATCAATTGAGGCCTGCCTTAGATACTGTTAATAAACAAATTTTAACATCACAAACTATGGATGTTTTACCACAGGATAATGCTAACAATGTAGACCTTGAGGTGAACAGGGGTTTTACTCCGCTGCAACAGGATGGCATAGAAGTTGTTTCTGATGTTATGAATGTCAATCATGGGACAAAAGCTATTGCTGAGGCTGTAGTGAGACCAAAGGTACTGACAGGTAGTAATGCCATTGTTTTACAGAAAGAGAATAGCTACATCCCTTTCCCCATAGTACAGGACAAGGGTCCTGCAGGGAGAAGATCCGCCAGCAGGGGAAGGCACAAAAGAAAGGGATCGTTCGAAGAATACCAGGGCCCCACCTTGAAAAAAATGTGGGAAAGGATTCCACGTTAATAGTTAATTTATCTAGCAAGGCTTTAAATGAAGAAGAAAGACAATTGTTAAATAGAGGTTTAAGCTTCATTCCCACTGGTAGGGATGATGTAGTGGACTCCATCATCAATACTAAATTATTTACAAGGAATTTACAGCTCAAGGTGAATTTTGGGGCAAGCAGCAGTGACAATAATCCCATTAGGTTTCGTACCAATAGTACCTATATACCACATTTAAGTCCATCATTAGAGGTATTTGGTAGAGTTTTAGAGGACGAAACATATCAACATTTTTTAACATACAAGCACACGAAACACGGTCAGAATTTGAATTATAAGCAGAGATGTGCACTGAGAACTTTAAAGGAAGATAGTACTATAACAATTAGGCCAGCAGATAAGGGGGGTCCTATTGTTTTGATGGACACACTTGATTATGAACGTAGAATGCATAGCCTTTTAAGTGATGAGACTTTTTATCTTAAGGTTAATATGGAAGTGGTGAAGCAGAAGGTGCTTGAGGTTCACAACACATTGGATGATTTGGTTATGAATTTTAGCATAACCGAAGAACTATATATGTATTTTAAAGTTAATGACCCCAAGTTGCCAATGATACAGGGTCTGCCCAAGATACATAAATCCGACACGAACCCACCTATGAGACCCATTGTGGCGGGACAAGGATGGGTTACTGAACCACTTTCCATATACACAGAGACAACCTTAAGACCCTTAGTAGATAGGAATAGTATTATATTAAAAGATAGTAAGCAGTTTATGCTAGACTTGTATACAAACACCAAGGATTTGAATAGAGACACTGAGCTCTGGTTTGTGACTTTGGATGTGGTTAGTCTATTCACCATGATACCAAATGAGCTAGGTATATGTTATGTGAGAAACTATATATCCACACATTCTAACTTCCCTCCATCGAAAATAGATCTCATAACTTTATATCTAGAGACTATTTTAAACAACAACATTTTTATCTTTGGTGAAGGGATTTACCTTCAGAGAGATGGCGTAGCTATGGGCACTTCGTGTGCCAATAGCTACGCCAACTTGGTAATGGCTGCTTGGGAGGATGAGGTATTGTTTAAATCAGACCTTTTTAAGAATTATGCGAGATTCTATCGCAGATTCGTAGATGATTTGTTTTTTCTATGGCATGGAGATGTTGGACATCTGTACACTTTTGTTGATTTCCTCAATAAGTCCACCAGTTTTTTGAAATTCACTCTTAGTTATTCAAGCACTAGCATTTCTTTTTTAGATGTAGAAATATCTAGGCTAGATAATGGATTATTAAATACATCCATTCACAAGAAATTATGCCATAGGAATATGTTGCTTCATCAAAAGAGTATGCATCCTGGTCACGTTTTTTATAACATTTTGAAAAGCCAGTTTTTGAGAGCGTCCAGATATAATCCGATAGAAAGTGAATATAAAAGTGAAGTAATAGAGTTAAAAGAAAAATTTATTGAAAGGGGGTATGATATAAGTCTGGTTGAAAAGGTGATAACAGAGGTTGACATGTTACGTACCACTACAGCCAAACCATATTTCACAGAGGCTGATATGAATAATGAAGGTATTATACAATCTTCTAAAGGAATAGTGAGACCTGTTTTGAATTATACAAGGGATACAAAAATGTTGAAGGAACTGTATGATAAACATTGGGACATCTTAACCTCTGATCAAGAAGTTAGGGAATTAGTAGGATCAAAACCTAGTTTTGCATTTAAGAATAGACCTAATCTGAAAAGGATTTTATGTGCTCCCAACAAAACGAAGATGAGACAGAAGTTAGATAATCTAGCTAGGAATACTTTGCCATGTGGTGCATGTAACCATTGTGGGTATATTAGTGAAGAAACTGTTTTTGTACATCCAGTTACAAATCAAAGGTATTATTTTAATACTGAGACTGATTGTAATAGTATTAACGTGGTTTATATAGCAAGATGTGTTACATGCACATCATTCTATGTGGGCAAGACTAACCGAGCCTTGAAAGATCGTATTAGAGAGCATAATTATAATATAAGAATAGGCTCGGATACAAATGCTCTAGCTAGACATCACCAGGCACTAGGAGCACAACATACTTTTAGATTCCACGTTTTACAGAAAATATATAATAGTTTTAGAGGTGGGGATGTCATTAATTTGACGTTAGAATGTGAAGTGAGATGGATCATCAGACTAAGAGCTGATACACAACCAGGACTGAATGACAAGGTCCAAATTAAATCCATACTCAAGAACAGGAAAATTTTTAGACCAAAGTAACAATATTACTACTATATTTGATTATGTTACCCCCATAGACTTTTTAGCAAATGTTTTTTATATTTTTATGTTTGTGTTAATATAACAGTATCACTGTTTAAATGTATGTATTTATATATGAATGTAGTTTTTGAAATGTCTTTAGGGTAGTTTTTAAACTGCGTGTTTGTGTGTGTATATACAGATGTATGCTGATTGATTAGTACAAGCATACAATGTATTAACGTCATTAAGTTTTTAACCAATAACCTAAGAGGTAACTGTTTTTAAATTGAAGTATAGGAGTGCTATTTTATAAGTCTGAAGAAGCCTTTTGGCGAAAGCGCTCACTATTGGTCGTCCTAGGAAATAAAACTGTGTTTTCGTTCAAGTTTTGGTTCTTTTTGGATTGCATCTTTCATACTATTACACCCTAGCAGAGACTTAAAACTTTTGGGTAAAGAAGAATTTTCCATTTTGGAACCATAGGAGTATCACAGGAGTGTCTTTAGCGTACGTTAAGGGAGAGCGTGCGTATGGTGATTGAATATATATGGTTTGGCATAAGGTTGTTGTAAGGTATTTATATAAAATATTAGTTATTTATATATAATATATAAAATATTTGTTCGTTTATTCATTTTGTTATAGGTTTCCTTGTTCTAGTTACCATATTTGTTTAAGAGGTTATAGTATTAAATAATTTTTTAACATTTTAAAACAATAAATGATTTTAACACATAATACAGTACATAACCATGAAGAGTCTATCAGGACAACATTGTACTTTGGTTTTTAGGGGGGTATATATACACATATATACATTTTTAGAAAATGTTTAAAAATGTTAACTATTTGTAAGAGTTGGCATAATACATCTAATATAATAATCATACAATCTATATTAATATACACTTGGTTTAGGTACAAATTAGATGTATATGTTTTGTTTTTAATAGTACGACTGTTTGTTTAAGATTTTTATGACATCATTACATGGTACTATTTAAATGTGTACTGGCGTGAAAGCCAGTGTTTGTCTGATGAAGTTTGAACACTGATTCAAACGAAAAACGCTTTATGCGTTTCACGCAACTTGGTTTTGTGGAATAAAAACATTTAAGTATTGGCGAAGCTGCTGTTGGTTTGGATTTGTTAATCTTTTGCGGTCCGTTGACCTTGGCAGAAGAAAGCTGTGGTTCGTTGACTTTGGCTGAAGGAGCCACCGTCCGTGGTTTGTGTTGGCACTTCTACTTTTTGCAGTTCGGAGTTTGTGTGCTTTGTACTACAGTTCCTGGTTTGTCCGGAGGGCCAGCCGTTAACCACGAAGGATGGATTCATCAACAGAGGGGGACTGCCTCTCACAGGGCAACTTAACCCAGTTGCTTGAACTAATAAACAGATGTTTGGATACGCTAACCGAAAAAGTGGATAGCGTAAGCGCATCTAGCCAACAGCAAGCTGTTTCAGCTTCTACAAGAATTGGGAAAAACAACGGGGGACAAGGAAACGGAACAACTAAAGAGAAACGAACATTGGCCCCTAATGAACAACTAGGGGAACGTATAAAGGGAAATACAAGGGCATTGGATGACGCCTTTGATACTTGGAATTGGCTCAGTAAGGAACTCACCTTTGATGGGGAACAAAGTGTTGGCGTAGACATAACTGATGCAGTAAGTACGTCCAGCTTAACAGAAGAGCTAAAAATGTTTGACGTGAACTTATTTAAAATGAAAAAGGCACAATTAGAACTTAATTATTTCAATAAATGTATAAAAGAAAGTATAGTACCAAAGGGACTCAGACTGTTTTCTTACCCAAGTGGGTTAGAATTCGGGTCAGCCTTTTTCAATGAATTGACAGGGTTATACAATCAACATGGATTGGAAATCCTAAGGTGCATGACCAAACATTATCAAATAGCTCTGGATGTACTGATAGAAGAAACTACTGTCTTAGAAAAGGATATCAAAAGTGATTTAAATTTTCACAGATATGAGTACGAGTTTGAAAGAACACTTACAAGTATCGCACAACAAATGGTGAAATTGAAAACTGTTAAACTTAAAAAATTAAATAGAGACTTAAAAGCCTACGGGGAGGGGTCAGCTTTCCCGAAGCCACCGAGCATATTAAACAACAAAAATGGGAGACCCAAAAATTCTCATTTTAACAAACCTCATAACTCTGAAAGACACACTTTAAAAGACAATGACCAGAATTACAATGAAAATGTCCAAAATTTAGATTTAGAATTTGAGGCTACTGGAGATGACTGTGTAATAGAAGAAGAACATGTCCAGAACGAAACCTTTAATAGAGGGAACAACACAGACTGGCACTCAGAAGAACACTTCCAGCAGCCTCAACAACAACAACAACAACAAAAAAACTACAGAGGGGGGAGGGGGGCCATTTGGAGACCACAACCAGGCAATGGACAGAGGAGACAGTACAATACCAGGAGTACGAACAAACAGTGGGATTGACATTATTAGAGACTATTACAAATCAAACTGGAGATTTCACAATTTATAATTTTACTGGATGCTACATTGACAAAACTTTAGTTGAACTTTTTGCTAAGGGATTAACCTTTGTGCCAACAAAAGGTTGTAATATAGTAGAATTACTGATTGACTTTAAGATGTTTATGCGGAAACTGAATTTAAACATTATGTTTGGTGGTGTAAACAATAACACCACAAATGAGTTACACGTGACTAGCAGTTTTAACCCACCACAGAATCCCTTACTATGTATGTATGAATACTTGTGTGAAAACGAGTTCAGGAACATAGTAAGAAGACAGAAAAGGAATAAAAACATAAACATCACAAGTGAAGAAAATAGCCTTCTTCTCTCCCTTAGGAGTTTACCAATAAGACTGATGAAACCTGACAAAGGAGGAGGTCTAGTGGTAGTATACAATGTAGACTATTCCAGATCAATGTTAGTTTTGTTAGAGAAAGATACCTATGAAAACTCCAGTAGAAATGAATTAAATCAGGCCCACCAAAATATAAGATCAATTATTAACAACTTATATTTGGAAGGACTAATTAGTGTAGAACAAAATCACTACCTAACCATCCCAGCTCCAAGAATCCCAAAAATCTTTGGCATCCCTAAACTCCATAAAAACCTGAGAAACCCACCCTTCCGTACCTTGGTAGACGCAAGGCAATCTATAACATACCCTTGTGCTAAATTTGTAGATGGACTCCTAAAAAAATATATAGGAACTCAAAAACAGATCTTAAAAGATTCTTGGTCTTTCTTGGGGGACTTACAGGACATACCATTTGACCCATCACTGAACTTTGTGACTATAGACATCTGTGACTTGTACACCTGTATACCACAAGATTTGGGAATCAAATGGGTAGTGGAGTTTATAAAATCAAAAGGAGCAACACAAAATGAATGTAGGATTGTGGAGAAATTATTGGATTGTATACTTAAAAACAACTTTGTTTCCTTTGAACACAAGTTGTATGTGCAAAAGTCTGGAGTGACAATGGGGTCCCCGGTAGGAGGTAGTTTTGCAAACTTAGTATTAGCATATTGGGAAACTACATATGTGTTAAACCAACCTTGGAGTACTGACATTCACATGTACAAGAGGTTTCTGGATGATATTTTCATTCTAACCAAAAGACAAGAAGAGGAAGCAATAGAGTTAGTTGACCAACTTACAGCCACCACAACCTTCCTTAAGTTTACAATGAATTTTGATAAAATGAAGGTAAACTTTTTGGATATAGAGTTAAATAAAACCAGACATGGTTATGTATCTAAGATACACAGAAAGGAAACCTTTTCAAATACTTACCTACATTTTTCGAGCCAACATCCCCTTCACCAAAAGAAATCAGTAGTGAAGGGGCAACTTGTGAGAGCAGCCAAAATGACTACCTTGAACCAAGATTTCGAGATAGAATGCAATAATTTATATCTAATGTTTTCACATAGAGGCTATCCAGCCAGTTTTCTGGAAGGTATCTTCAAGGAAGTAATAGGAAAAAGGGAAAAGGGGATTTATAAAGCAATTTTAACTGGGATATCCCAAGAGGAGGGTGTTGTGAGTAGTGGTGACACTGAAATAGGGGACGTAAACATAGAACATCCTGCTACAGCAGGGTTGGAAGTGGAAACCATTGGTGGAAAAGACAAGAATTATAATACAGCATTTATTTTTACATATTGCCCAGAAGCTAGTCAGATTTGTTATACAGTTAGGAAGTACTGGTCTAGTTTGTCATTGGATAGGGAATTAGCGAAAATTTTAAAAGATGGACCTGTCATTACGTACAGAAGAGGTAAGAATTTAAAACAACTGTTAGAAAGTAAAGGACATATTACTAAAAGAAAGGGCAGTACTAAGAAGTGTGGCTCATGTAGGTACTGCAGTTATATAACTTCTGCAGATAGTTTCACTATTGGAAAAGAAACATACCCTATAAAAGGAAATTATAACTGTAATAGTAAAAGAGTGGTGTATTTGGCCCAGTGTGAAAAATGTCCGTCATTTTATGTGGGGAAAACGGACAGACGGCTTAGAGATCGGATATATGAGCACACTTACGCCATTAGAAAAAATAAAGAAGAAAATGCTTTGGCAAGACACTGCAACATAAATACAGGACATACATTTAAATTTATGATTATAGACCAAGTACAAACAAACTACATGGACCTGACACATGAAAATGTGTTGAGGTTGTACCTTGAGAAAAAAGAATTAGAGTGGCAACTACGTTTGACATCTTGTAGGGACCCAGGGTTAAACGAAGTTTGTTCAATTACCTGTATACTAAAATTAAAAAGTCTACTTAGGTAATGCAAATCAGTTATTGGGAGATACATGTGAATGTTTAAAACTTTTAAATAATGTAAGTTACTAAAGTCAATAAATAAAAACTACAGTCATCAGTTATAGTTTAAGGGAGAAACGTAAACCATAAAATCAAAAGTAAGACAAGCCTTTACAATAAATATTAAATTGGTTTGGCATAAGGTTGTTGTAAGGTATTTATATAAAATATTAGTTATTTATATATAATATATAAAATATTTGTTTGTTTATTCATTTTGTTATAGGTTTCCTTGTTCTAGTTACCATATTTGTTTAAGAGGTTATAGTATTAAATAATTTTTTAACATTTTAAAACAATAAATGATTTTAACACATAATACAGTACATAACCATGAAGAGTCTATCAGGACAACATTGTACTTTAGTTTTTAGGGGGGTATATATACACATATATACATTTTTAGAAAATGTTTAAAAATGTTAACTATTTGTAAGAGTTGGCATAATACATCTAATATAATAATCATACAATCTATATTAATATACACTTGGTTTAGGTACAAATTAGATGTATATGTTTTGTTTTTAATAGTACGACTGTTTGTTTAAGATTTTTATGACATCATTACATGGTACTATTTAAATGTGTACTGGCGTGAAAGCCAGTGTTTGTCTGATGAAGTTTGAACACTGATTCAAACGAAAAACGCTTTATGCGTTTCACGCAACTTGGTTTTGTGGAATAAAAACATTTAAGTATTGGCGAAGCTGCTGTTGATTTGGATTTGTTAATCTTTTGCGGTCCGTTGACCTTGGCAGAAGAAAGCTGTGGTTCGTTGACTTTGGCTGAAGGAGCCGCCGTCCGTGGTTTGTGTTGGCACTTCTACTTTTTGCAGTTCAGAGTTTGTGTGCTTTGTACTACAGTTCCTGCATTTTCAAACATAACCTAGTTAATTTGTTTTCATTTTTCAGCAATCAGCTTGCAACTGTTTGCTTCTTTCGTATCCCCCAACCCTTATCTCTAGGGAAAAGTTCATCACTGCCCTCTCAAAGGCAAAACATATAGCATCCATGGGACCCGATAACATCCCAGGCTGCATCCTACATGAACTCAGGCATGAACTTGCAGTACCATTAGGCATCCTATTCAACCAAAGCCTGAGTACCAGCTTTGTCCCAGCTGAGTGGAGGACAGCCATTATCATCCCTTTACACAAAGGTGTAGCATCGACCGATCCATAAAATTATAGACCCATCAGCCTAACTAGTCTGATCTGCAAGGCCTTGGAATGGATTATCGTGGACCTCATTAACAAGGACATTGGCAACCACCAAACACTCGACCCAACACAGTTTGGCTTTGTCAAGGGGAGGTCATGTCTGTTAAATCTGGTCAAATTCTTTGAGACAGTCAACAAAGCCATGGACAAGGGGAATTGGTCTTGGAGTCTCTGTTATTTGTGAAATACTTCTCTGAGGTGCAGGCCAAAACCAGTAGGCTATGACTGACCAAGTTTGCAGATGACTGCAAGCTTGGTGCAGTCATCAATTTCCCAAGTGATGTGGACATCCTCCAACTGGGTCTCAGCCAAACAAATGACTGGTGCCAGAAACATGGCCTCAAGCTGAATGCCAAAAAATGCATCATTATCCCCTTTGGGGAGAGTGACATCCCCGTATATTATCACATTAATAACAACTTCCTAAATATACAATCAGTAGTGAGGGGATTTATGCACCCAGGTTGATAGCAACCTGACTTTTGACCACCATGTTGCTTCCGTTGTATGGAAAGCTTTCTACATGGCCCACCTCATAAGTAAGGGTATCTCATCCAGGAACAAAGAGGTCATAACATCCCTATATTCTTCCCTTATAATGCTAATTATTGAGTGCAATGCCCCCTTCAGCATGTAACTCGTAAAGCACATGCAGCAGCTGGAGAGACCACAGAGGTTCCTCACCAGGAGAATCCAGGGCCTCAAACATTTACCCTACACAGATAGGCTAAAAGCCCTGTCCCTCTACTCAGTTTCATACAGACTCCTCATAGGTGACCTCTGTCTGGCATACAAAGCAATTTCAGACCCCACCTTGATGGGACTGCTGCATATCGACAACTCAAGCTCCACTTCAGCAACCCATAAGCGTGACCTCAACCTGGTCTGTGATATCAATAAGACTTGCTGGTGGGACAGATTTGTGTCCCAGAGACTCCCCACCTGTGGAATAGACTCTCTCTCCACATCAAGTAGAGTACCTCATTATCCCTTTTTAAGCACAACCTGGATAACCAGATGGGAAACAGAAAATACACCCCTGGGATTTCACCTGTGTCCCTGCTGGACTGGGACTTTGGGTGCTGACTTGTCTAAACATGGGCTAAACTCTTGGCTATGCTTATAAGGGCCTCAGGGCTAATAGTCTAGCAACCTCCTATGATCCTATGATCATATGATCTGAGATAATACCTCTCAATCTGCATACATTAAAAATAAGCATAAAGGGTCTTGAAAAGTAGGACCAGGTTCCATATAGTTCTTGGAATCCAGCACATTCCACTGATATCAGCAGAAAAGTCGCAGATAAGCCAGTATTATGTAAATGTGCCTCAGTGAACTTAAAATATCTTGGTGCATAACACAGTTTCATAGTAGCAATGGTGCACTGTATGTCACAGCTACTCCATATGTCATGAAAACCATCCCATAACGAGTGATGTACATTAACAAGGTTACTTTAATTCTGAGCCTGTCTAAACTGCATGACATTCATAAATGCATATCTACAATAATATCTCCAGCAAGCTTATTGACAACTACATAAGTCATTTATTAGTAAAATACATTTGCTTTCACTTATGAATTCTGATGGAATCCATAACATTTCTAATAAAATAATTAATAAAGGCAAAGGGCAATCACAGCCAAATCACCACAGCTAACAGTAGCTAACAATGGGTGTGGTACATGTGTTGGGAACACAGGTAATTCATGCACCCAAGGAAATAGGGAGATAGAAAAGTAGATGTGGAGTATGGATGGAGAAGAGGAACACACAAGAGGTATGTTGGAAGAGAAAAATCTGAAGGACAGTCAGAGGGGCATGGGCATTATTTTTTGGTGGGAATAAGCCCCATTTGTTTTCTTTTTTTTTTTTTTTTTTTTTTTTTTTTTTTTTTTTTTTTTGAAGACTAGAAGGAAAGGTAAAGACAGAGAAAGAGGAGGAGAAGACTAACACAGCAGATATACCCATATAACAAATATCACACCACATGACAGTCAAAGGCTGGAAATAACAGTAAGGATAGGTAAGTTACACAGCTGGCACACAGTGCAACACAGGCAATGGAAGGTTGACAAACAGGGTGAAGGTGCATACCAGCCATGGTGAAATGCAAAAATACATATGTATCTATGCACTATTACATTATGCCATGTTGCAAACTATATGGCAACCATACATGAATGTGTACGACTGATGGCAGTTGTGTGTTATAGGGTATCAAATAGGGATCACAGTACACATTTAGCAAATAATCCAATTTCCAAGTAATCTAGCAGCACTGCAAGTGTAGGTCAAGCAATATCACAGATGAGCAAATCCCTGGAATGATGAAGAATACCAGCAGATGACAAAACTGAAACTCTGACCATGCATGTCAAAGGCAAATAAGCAAACACAGTACTGGACAGCAGCACTGTAGCAAAGCAGCAAATTGTCTGCTACCTACACAAGTAGGTATACACAGCCCAAACAGACATGCAATGAAATACTTTTGTCACATAGCTGACCTTAGGCATAGGCCAACTAGGTGGCCACCAAGGGCGCCACTCTAGCAGGGGTGCTTTTCAAGTATTTATTTGGTGTAGGTAGACAAGGATGGGGGTGTCAAGTGGTGTGTGTGTGGTGGGGGGGGCACTGTGGAGTCCTTTTGCCTAGGGCACCAGTTGACCTAAGGCCACTCACACACATATGCCAGATCAAAAACAACACACAGATGTAGATGTATATGTATTCATGTAACCTTCATTGGCCTAACAGAAAATTATTTGAAAGCAATGTTAGTAAATGTACACATGCCAAAGACATGTAATAATAATATATGATCACAAATATGAACTTCAACAACGTACACTGACTAATATGTAGATATAACAAGAACAAGGATGTACTGCAAGCAGTAGCCAGCAACTTGTGTGCAGATGTCCTTCATCTGTCTAATGACCATAGAGTTGGCAAAAGCTGACCTTGTAACAAAACAACTACATGAAAATGGATGAGAATTGCAACAAAGGTGAACAAATACCATGCAAATGTGCAAGATATATGACATACCTACATAGGTGGAAAGGAGGTGGACAACATGGGCCCTCATCAAGGAAGGCATGGCATTAAACTACTTAGGCAAACAATAAAGCAGGACAACAATATGTAATAGCACACATTGCAAATGCATATGTACACCACATAAGGTGGTGTTGACATCAACCCAAACTACATTAAAGCAAATGGCTAAAGTATGCCAGATGGGCAGACTGCATTGCTGACGTCAATAAAAATGGGCATGTATATATCACACATACAATATTGTGCAATCATATAACATCAACAGGCATAAGTAAACAAGCTAAGAATTGGTATCACATGCACATATATACTATCATGTTGATATAAAACAACATGTGGAGTAAACATCTGAGGTTTATATGTCACTGACCCAGGTTATGACTGAGCAAAGGACACTCCTGTGAGCAATATTACAGTACATTAACAAGAAGTCAGTGACTGCTCACCTCTCAACGTGGAATCATCAAAAATCTGGATAAGGCCCATGAAAAATAGGTACAAATCTGTATGCTGATTAACATAAAAATTTGCTTACATAATTGCATAACCCCACCCACTCCAATGGAATTGTGGGATAACTTTCAAATGCAAACTGAAGAACAGACAGCCAAAATATGGCATCAGAGCCCCCCTACAGCCATTCCAATGTCCCATTACCTGGCTATTTTGCCCCATTTGCCATAAACACTAATGTGTGCATACTGCTTTACTTCTACAATGATTATTTTAATTTTAGTTTTACATTTTATAGCACAATGCACAAACATGAAAGGTATCTGCTAAACAAAGCAATACTGTCTCATAATGAAAATAGACTTGGCATTGAAACTACTCTGCCCTTGAAACTCACATTCACTGAAACAGCATTGAAACCCACACCACAAACACAAATACATGTGAGAGATGCAACTATATAGCCAAACTGGAGGCTGAACTCTCTCAACTCAGGGCTGGCATGACCAGACAGGAGGAGATGGTAACCACACACACAACAAACCCAGTCCCACATAGACCTACCACAACTGCAAACTAAACTCATAAAAACACAAAGACATACTCAGTGGCTCTAATAAAAAACTTACCAAAACAACAGAGGCTCCCAAAGCAGACAGCCAAAAATCCATCACCTCAAAACTATACACATGAAACACATACTTCAATAAATCAGTGTGTCAATCAATCACAGCCCTTAAGGCCAAACACCATGCCTGATACACTAGTAATAGGTGACGCTATAGTCAGACACACTGATGTCCCGCTTACCAGGCTGAACAAGGAGAGGGTGACTGTGAGCTGCCTATCGGGAGCTAGGATCCGCCACATAACACACACACTAAAGTCACTCCAAAGCAAGTACAAATATGACTCCGTCATTGTCCATGCTGGCATGAATGACCTGAGACGTACCTCCCTGGACTACATGAAAAGAGACATAGAGGAGCTCTCTGATTATGTAGCCCAGGCTGGTATGACCCTGACCCTGAGCAGCATCTTGCCCTCACCAAGAATGATGCCACAATACAAAGACAAGATGATCAGCTTTAATAATTGGCTCAAGTACTGGTGTCATTCTAAGGGGATCCAATGTCTGCCTGCCTGGGATGACATGTTGGACAAGCCATGCTGCTTCGCAAGGGACAGCTTGTACCTGTCACCACTGGGCTTCCGGATATTGGCTAAGGCTCTTGCCACCCCCATAGTGCCTTTTTTAGGCAAGGCTCAAAAGACAAACCCACCTCCTTAGAAAACAAAAATGGAAAAAAACTAAGGGTAATGCTGCTCAACGCCAGAAGTCTAAATCTCAAGATGCAGGCACTCGATGCACTCCTCAGTATGGAGAACATTGACGTCTGTGCAGTAACTGAAACCTGGTTCAAGGCTCCTGAGAGCACCCCAGCGCTACCAGGCTATACCTCATATCATGCTTTTTGGCCCCAAAACCCGGGCCAAACCACAAAGGAAGGGGGAGTGTCCACATTCATCAAGGACACCCACACCTCCAGGTTAGTAGCAACACATGAAGCATCGGAGACCATACAGGTGCAACTAACCATAGGCAAAACTGCTATACAACTGGTAGCATGTTACAGACGACCCTCCCAATCTCAGGAACCCCACTCAGCCTTCCTGAAGACATTGGAGGATATGAATGCATCACAAAATACCATCATACTGGGAAACTTCAACTACCCTAACATAGATTGGGTACATTATTCTAGCCTTAACACCCTAGCCCAAAGGTTCCTGGAATTCATAAATTCAAATGTACTGGAACAACTAGTCACCTCTCCCACTAGGGGAGATAATATACTAGACCTGATCATCACAAACATGGGGACAAAATGCTCCACACCGGAGGTATACCCTTCACTAGTGAGATCTGACCACAAACTAATCACCCTGGATATACATATCCCACCTCCACCCCCAGCACAAAAGATCACAGTGAAAAACTTCTCAAAAGCAGACTTTCCTCTTCTTAAGACTGAGATGGTATCCTTTAAGCCCACTGGGCCAGTGGATACCACATCCCACAATGCTGAATCCTTCACAAATGCTTTCTATGGACATCTCCAAGAATGCATGGATCATGCAATCCCAAATAAATCCAAGTCCCTCTCCACCAAAGGCAAGCGTCCTGTCTGGTGGACCTCAGCCATTAACAAATTGTATAACAAAAGAAGGAAGCTACTGCACGACAGAGCAAAATCCCATAAAGGGAAGACATCCCTGATCAACACTAGCAGAAAACTACGTTCTGTCATAAAAACATCCAAAGCCAACTTTGAGAGAAAAATCGCTAAGGACACTAAAGATAACCACAAAGCCTTCTTCAGCTATGTTAGAAACCTGGGCGGAAACCCTCAGATATGCTCAGAGTTAGTTCACAACAACAAAAAATACACTGAACCCACAGATATTGCCAACATTCTGGCTGACAGGTTGAGTGCAAATTTCTTCCCTCCCTCACCCCCAAAAGAAGAAATACTTATCCCAGCTGAATGTAATCTCCCTGTCATCTCAGATGTCCAGGTGAGAGCCGCCCTCAGCAAAGCTAAAAACACAGCATCAATGGGACCTGACGGTATCCCAGGTTGCGTGCTACGTGAACTCCAAGAGGAGCTAAACCCGCACATAAAAATGCTATTTAATCTTAGCCTTACTACAGGATATGTACAGTGGCGGCTGGTGACTTCAAATCAAAGGGGGGCTGCAGGAGACAGCTGAATGGGTGTGGCCAATTGGAAGGGGTGTGGCCAACTAGACAGGGGAGGAGCTATGCTCAAAACCACAAAAACTAGCTAAATACACTGCCGTGGGTGCCAAACCGTCATTATGAGAGTTGAATCAAGACAAAATGAAGTGTAGAAGAATAAAAATATTTCAATGCATTGGCTGCGTGACAGCTTACTTAATATCTATATGGAAACATAAAGGTTGTGAGGTATGAAAAAATAAATTACTTTTTTAAATACATTAATGGAATGCCAGTCAAAATCAAGTACAAGAAAAACAAGCAGCACTCAACTCAAACCACTTCTTGCACTGCAGTTCTAATTATAATTTATATTCAGCTTTATTAAAGTACCAAGTAACATGCTGAAAGTAGAAATCTCTGATGCCCCCACTTGTAAACATGTTCCTTATCCAAGAAAAGATCTGCTGCCTGACAACTATCTACTTGTTTCATGAGGAAAACATGATCAAAGTAAAAAATGAAAAGCAAACAAGAAATAAGCTCAAGATACATTGCTTAAAAGGATTACTGTACAGGTTATGGACCACATGACTGGCATTCTGTTTAGTTTACAGGTAAAGCCTGCAGAAATGACTGGAAGTCTCCAAGTGTAATGAGCTTCTTAAAATAATGTAATCCTGTCCTTTATTACAAATACCGTCATATGCATTTCAATACCCAAGGCTTATACATTATCTAGTTAAGTATTCTCTACATGGCAACAACAGAAAGGCTTTCAATGTTGGCAATTATTTAACAGTATGCTTATTAAAGCTTACTTGCATCTTACAATCTCAGCCAAGCTTACCTGATGGTCATTAAGTATTGCTACTTAAACACAGAGCAACATGCACTTTGAGCAATAAGCATAAATCAACAGTACAAAAAAATATGACAGAAACCAGACCATTCTGTAAAAATCAAGGAGAGATGAAAAGCCACTCTAGTACTTGTGTCTACCTTGGATGGGGGAATACTCTGCACATTTATGCTGCATAACTACTCCTTGCCTTGCTTCAACACACACAGAGTCACTACATGGGGGAGTGGGGTGCAACAAGTATGTCACAATTTGAAATGTCTCTGGCTGACTGTGATGACCCTGACACATTTGTCATACCTCTCAACCTCAGAGCAAGAAATCTGGACAAAGCCATACAAAGAAGTTGGACAAAGGCCCAAAAATAAGGCCAATTTTTAAAAATATTGCTCTTATAAACTTAGAAAGATAATACAATAGATCTTGCATTAGTATGAATTTTCTGAATGATATGAAATCTGAAACTCAAATGTCTGTCATTATTTTCTAACTTTAGTCTTTAATGATTTGTCACTAATTTGCCAAAAAAAACACAATTTTATGAAAAATGGACTAAAAATGTGATGTAAAAATATAAAATAGCCACACAATACAGCTGGGAACCTATCAAAGAAGGGACACTTTAATATTAGTACTGCTAACTTGAGCAGCTGACAAAATAAAAGAATCTACATGCATTTCTGAAATAAAAGTAATCTATAACTCTAATTATTACAGTTATTTCTTAATTGTAAACCCTCCATGTTTTCTTCCAAAATTGCTATTTTGCGGAGGGATTATTATTTGAGTCAAAATCAGAGACAGTTGAGAGGTTTGGCTAATTCTATAAAGCAATTTATTTGCATGTACCTCTCAACCTGTTAATGCAATAAATCTGGACAAGGCCAAATATATTGGGGTAACATATAAACTATACTAAAAATTGCTCTAGTATAAACAGAGACAGATGATAGAACAACAGGTCTTACTTTAGCATGCATTTTTCTGAAGGTTATGAAGTCTGAAACTCAGTGTGTCATTAGTGACTTAATTCCTAAATGATTTGCCAGAAAACCACAAATTTTATGAGGAACAAACCAAAAATAAGAAGCAAAAATCTGTTCATTCTTTGAAAATTTGGACAGTTGAGAGGTATAGTTCAGCTGGGGCTGTCTAAGTTTGCCGCCCTTCCCCCTCACAAAATCATGGTCGAATGGAGCCTCCCCCTGCAGCCATTTCAATGATCCATTACTTGGCTATTTCACTCCATTTACCATAAACACTAATGTGCATACTGATTTACTTCTATGATGATGTGGACTTCATTTGAAAGTTTTATTTTGCATTTTACAGCACAAACACTAAGACATCTGCTAAACAAACTTAGCATTAAAACTTCTCTGCCCTTGAAACTCACATTCATTGAAACAGCATTGAAACCCACATTCCCCACATTCAAAGAAAATACATTTTACCAGTGGCAGATAAAGATTAATTCTGGACTGTTTTCAAATCATAGGCCCCTTGCATATGAAACATACATGTGCTCTTTGATACACCTTCCTATTGTTTTGAACATTTTTCCAGTAATCAATGAAACAAAACGCATGCACCAATAATAACAAAAGTGCCCAGTTCAGAACATTTCCATCATAGAAGTCTACTCAAACTTCTACAGTCCACCATTATCAGTAAATATGCACAATTCTACAGTCCACCATTATCAGTAAATATGCACAATCTCTGAAGAAGTAAAAAAGGTCATCTAAATAATTCCACATTAAATAAATCTGTAACTAATGAAGAGGTTGCTGCTAGCAAGCACCTTTATATTTCATGGTTTCATCGAAAAATAAAGTGTCTGATGCCCCTGAGGAATAAATTGCCTATGTTACATTAAAAATGCTAAGCTAGTAATATTGCAATAGGAAATGGATGGCAAACTGATAACAGGCTCACAGTTAGTATCTTAACTTTTTCAGTACCACAGCATTCACCCCTTGTGGGAGTAGAACCAACAACCTTCTGCATCAAAAGCAGGTACACAAGTTGGCATAGTGGTATTGCTGACTTAGCATAAGCAGCACTAAACTTCTCTTCACCTGCAGCTCTCAGCTCCTTGTAAAATCTACTCAATACTCAACTGCATCTCAACTTCGCAGCACAAGAAATCTGGAAAAAGCGAAATTTATAGGGGGGGGGTCAAAAGGCCAAAAACCAGGGACACATTAAACATTGCTTGTATAATCTTGGAAAGTTGCTAGAATAAAATGCTGTGTTACCACCATACATTTTACTGCCAAGGTCCCTGTGCAAAAGAGTCAGAGCAACATACCACTATGCCAAATCACCTGCTTTGTGAAAGAAAAATGCTGTGTTACCACCATACATTTTACTGCCAAGGTCCCTGTGCAAAACAGTCAGAGCAACATACCACTATGCCAAATCAGCTGCTTTGTGAAAGAGAGGAAGACTGAAACTTAAATGGCTATCATTTAAGGAATTCAGTTCTCACCATAGCTGTCAACCTCTTAGCACAAAACACCTGGACAAACCCAGTAATGAGGGAATACAGCCCTCAGACATATTCAGTGAATTCAGTTCTTGCCACAGTTGTCAACCTTAGCACAAAAAACCTGGACAAAGTCAATAATGGGGTAATACAGTCCAAAAAATAAGGACAAATTTCAAATATTCATCTTATAAACTTAGAAAATTGCTAGAATAAAAGGTTGTGTTACTATGTATTTTCTGAAGAATATGAAGTTTAAAATTCAAACGCCTGTCAATTTTACTTCTGACGGAACAAAAACAATTTTCAGCAGAGGTCCAGGGAGAAATACTGCAGACACATGTCTTTGTAAAATGGCAGGACAGCAGAGCAAATCTACACAAACACAGGGATGAGATGCAGACTCCACACAGAAGGCACCCCAGCCAAGAATCAAACCAGAAAACATATAGCTGTGAGGCAACAATGCTATCACTGCACCATCAAATATGTAAGGATTTAAGCATTCAGAAACCTGCAGTCTGAAATTCAAATGCCTGTCAATTTTATTTAACATTTGTTAATCAGGACAATCTGACTTGGAACAAAAAAACAATTTTCAGCAGAGGCCCAGGAAGAAATAATGCAGACATGTCTGTAACATAGGAGGACACAAAAGCAAACCCACACAAACACAGGAAAAAGATGCAGACCCCACACAGAAGGCACCCCAGCAAAGAATCAAACCTGAAAACCTGCAGCTGTGAGGCAACAATGCTACCACTGCCCCATCAAATATCAAGCATTGCAGTATTTAGAAACCACAGATATTATGAGGAACAGATCAGATCAAATATGAGGCAAAAATCTGCAATTTTTTTTATAAATGGTGGTGGGTAGGGAATTCAGGTCCTTAACACCTGCATACAAGGTACAGGGTTTAAGCCTGGGTATCTCTACCTACCACAATTTGTTCTCTCTAGCCACCAGTATATAGTAACTGGGGCATTACACACACACACACACACACACACTCCTACCAGCCAAACTAAACCAGCGATCAGCTCCTTCACACACACACTCCTACCAGCCAAAGTAAACAACTAGATCAGCGAACTCCAACCAGCGATCAGCCCAAACGAGAACCAGTGATCAGCTCAGCCCAAATGAGAACACCAGCGATCAGCTCCTTCAGTGACCTGGTATGCTGTTGAAAAAGACGGATGTAAGTAGGCCATCTTTCTTTTAATTAGTGGTGCCATTTGTATATCGATCATGTTGTTGGGTTTTCTGAGTACTAGACAGCTTCAGAAATCAAATGTCATGGGGGGGGGGGGGTTGTGTGTGAAGCTTGAAAATAGGGACATACTTTCAAAAACAGGTACATCATACACAGGTGTAAATTGGGCTGAAAAACAAAAATAAGGCCAGTTGAGAGGTCTGGTAGAAGGAAACAGATACTGTACAATGAGTCACAAATGTTAAGTATTAATAATTAAACTAAACTAGTTCCTTCAAGTTCTAACACACTGAAGACAGAATTTTCCTGAAACAACTTGTCAGAATCCCAGTGCAATGAAAAACCTAAAACTAGTTGTTTCTTACATGGGGAAAACCAAACCTGTACTCTCTCATAGAGGGGCAAGTCTCGCACATCCAGAAAACCTAAACATACCAACTCCAATGTTTCAAAAATGTGAGGAAAATGGGAATTCTTAAAACAAAGGAATTACTTCCAGCCAGTGAACACTTAGAAACTGCCTTTGTAGTGCTTCCCTGTGGAAAAGATATACATGTTCTCCTTAGTTTAATAAAAAAAATCCCATCTGGTCAGGACTGAGGGGGATATTTTCACTGCTTTCTCCCCTCAAATCCTTATTTTCACATCATTCAAAATATGTTTACATTTTTCCTTTAGTTGTTTTTTTTTCTTAAACTATAAATAAAGTTCTCAAAGCTTAAGAGTTTCAGCAAGTGTTTTAATAATTTTTGCATAAAAATCTCTATTCTTCACACACTTGGCCTTCACTTTATTTTTCATACTAGCTTTCCCCCCTTGATTAACTGTTAACACTGTTTTGTCACTTAATACATTTTCTCAGCATTCTCTAGTATTACCTTAGTGAACCGGACCCTATATAGGTAAATCCTTCCTTCCCTTGAGTTGAGATTGACTCACACTCAGTCACGAATCAATCCACAACTGAAACTATTTGATTCTCGCTCCTTTCCCAGCACATAAAGCCTGGGAAGAGAGCGACAACCAATCAGCAGCATTTAGCCTGAGCACGTCATGTACGTGCCTGCGGACGTCGCAGTCCAAACCCCTTGCAATTCTATGCGGTTTGGAACTGAATAGACTGCTGGGCATCACACTGATGCCTTCATTCCCTCACCGGGCTGCAACAAAAACAAACAAAAATAAAGAGTCTTTATTTAAAACCGTCACAACCCATGGCGGTTAAAGTGTGCATGCGCGTACTTGCCGAGGCAGGAAGGAACCTGCCGAGTCGCGGAGCGGAGACACAGTAAACAAAAAAAAATAATACACTGTGTCACTAGTTCACTACTACGCAAAAAGGCACTTTTTCTGGTTTTTGCTGAGGGGGCTGCAGTCCGGCAGTCCGATGCCACGAGCTGCCCCTGGATATGTACCTGAACAGTAGCGTACAGCAACAGTGGTCCCACTCCACAAAGGGGGTACCTCTACAGACCCTGGGAACTACCGCCCCATAAGCTTAACCAGCCTGGTCTGCAAAGCTATGGAAAGAATCATTATGGAACTCATAAACAGAGACATTGGGGACCTACAGACACTTGACCCCACCCAGTTCGGCTTTGTAAAGGGCAGATCCCGCCTTCTGAACCTGGTTGACTTTTTCAAAACAGTCACTAGAGCCATTGATGAGGGCAAAGCAGTCCATACAGCCTACCTGGACTTGGCTAAGGCCTTCGACACAGTACCCCACTCAGGCATCATAGATAAGCTCAACAGCTTATCTGTAAACCCTTATGTCACTAGATGGGTTGCAAACTGGCTAAAGGACAGAACCCATAATGTTAAAATCGCTGGAGCAATGTCAGACTCAAAGCCAGTCACAAGTGGTGTCCCACAGGGATCTGTCCTGGGACCCCTCTTGTTCGGCATTTATTTCTCAGATGTTAAAGCAAACATGGGAGGGTTGTGGCTGACAAAGTTCGCAGATGACTGCAAACTAGGCGCTATAGTCGATACACCAGCGGACACATACATCCTACAAAAAGGTCTCACAGAAATGGACAACTGGTGCCGGAGTCATGGCCTTAAACTAAATGCCAAAAAATGTATAGTCATCCCCTTTTGGGAAAAACAAAGTACCCACAAATTATCACATAGACAGCAACCCACTGGGTATGGAAAAAGTAATCAGAGACCTATGGACCCAAGTCGACAGTGACCTCTCATTTGACACCCATGTTGCCAAAGTGGTTAGAAAAACATTCTACCTTGCACACCTTATCATGAAGGGATTCACATCCAGATCCAAGGATGTCATTGTACCCCTATACTCCTCCCTCATCAGACCCATGATTGAGTACAATGCCCCATTTGGTATGTACCTCACCCGGCATTTGCAACAGCTGGAGAGACCACAAAGGTACCTCACCAAGAGGATCAAGAGTCTCCAACATATGTCTTATTCTGCCAGACTAAAGAAACTCCAGCTCTATTCAGTAGCATACCACCTGCTCAGAGGTGATCTCTGCCTGACGTACAAGGCCATGTCCAATCAGGAACTGATGGACATGCTCCACCTCAAAAAATCCAAATCCATCAGAACCACGAGAGCTAAAGACTTAAACCTCGGCACAAGTATGAATAGGACATGCTGGAGGGATAGATTCATAACCCAGAGGCTTCCCATGCTCTGGAACAAGATCCCAGTTCATGTTAGGCAGAGCCCCTCACTGACTCTCTTCAAGAGAAATCTTGATGAGTGGATGGGAGATCGTAAGTTTACCCCAGGGGTCACATCTGTGTCACTACTAGACAGGGGCACAGTAAACTAATTCTATTATATAAGGGGACCTTCACTGTGTCACTACTAGACAGAGGCACAGTATTCTAAATCTATTCTGTGCATTTTTGTACCATTTCATGGGGTGGAGAAAGTCATATCATTATGGCTAGGCTTACAAATGCCCCAGGGCAGATAGCCTAGTACTAAACTATGAAACTATGAAACTATGAAACACATCCAAAGAAAATGGATCTAGCCAGTGGTGGATAAAGATTACCTTTGGGCTGTTTTCAAATCATAGGCCCCTTGCACACAAAAAAAGAAACATACATGTGTTCTTTGATACACCTTCCTGACTTTATTAAATTGTACTCCTTGTATAATACAGCACACTTATTAGACTTAAGTTAAAGCGCATTTTAAATTTATAGTTTGAACATTTTTCCAGTAGGCAATGAAACAAAATGCATGAACCAATAATGACAAAACTGCCATTTCAGAACATTTCCATCATAAAAGTCTACTTACACACACATACACACACACACACACACACACACACACACACACACACACACACACACACACACGAGCACACACACACACACACACAAAATCGCATTTTAAATGTATTGTTTTGAATATTTTTCCAGTAGCCAATGAAACAAAATGCATGAAGCAATAATGGCAAAAACTGCCCAATAAAGAACATTTCCATCATAAAAGTGTAACTATATAAATAGAATGATAGCAATGTAAGCCATGGGCATCTTGCACTGCTTCTTGCACATATTTTCAATCTTAGTTTTTTTTTTTGGCAGGGGGCAAAAGGGCAAAAACCAGAGGCACATTTTAATCATTGCTTGTATAAGTTTGGAAAGTTGCTAGAATAAAACATGTTACCACCATACATTTGAAAGCCAAGTCTTGAACCTAGGACCCTGTGCACTACAGCCAGAACAACATACCCCTATGCCAAATCATCAGCTTCTTGAAAGATGGTTAGACTGAAACTTAAATGATTATCATTTAGTGAATTCAGTTATCACTTCTCACCATAGCTCTCAACCTCTTAGCACAAAAAAAACCCAGACAAAGCCAATAATGAGGGAATACAGAATTCAATTCTCATTTCTCGCCATAGCTCTCAACGTCTTAGCACAAAAAACTCAGACAAAGCCAATAATGGGAAATACAGAATTCAGTTCTTATTTCTCACCATAGCTCTCAATGTCTTAGCACAAAAATCCCAGACAAAGCCAATAATGGGGGAATATAGCCCCAAAATAGGGACACATTTCAAATACTTAACTGATCTTATAAACTTAGAAAATTGCTAAAATAAAAGGTTTTGTGTTACCATTTATTTTCTGAAGAATATGAAGTCTGAAATTCAAATGCCTATAATTATTTAGTGAATTCAATTATTCAGTGCTTTGCAACAAAAATCCTTAAAAACACAGATTTAATGAGGAACAGAACAAAAATAAGTGGTGGTGGCTAGGGACTTTAAGCTATTTTTACCTTGTACCCAAGGTACAGGGTTTGAGCCTTTCTAGCTACCACCACCTTCATTCAAGGGGGGCATTTACACACACACACACACATGCACACACACACTCTTAGGTACCTTAAAGCAAGGCAGCTCCAGCTATCGTCATTCAGAGAAGCAAGCTGTGCGGCAACTCTGTGTTCTGTCCAGAACCCATCTGGCTCACTCTGCAGTTGTAAAACCAATCCATAATAGCACAACTGGCAGTCTGTTGAGCTTAAATCCATAATGGCACAAACAACTCCTTGAAACAGCAGTCCCAGTTTTCAAACAGACACCCTCCCACGCACATCCCTTGAGCTTAATTCCGACAGGCTGACAGAGCTAAAGTCATCATGCATGTGATGATGTCAGCTCCAAAAGAACAAAAATTAAAAAGTCTAAAAAATAGATTAAAAAAATCAGAAATGAAGGGGTGCCACTCGGGAATCGTGGCACCCGATTATTGGGACCACAAAACTCGGTAAAAACGGAGTAATTTTGGATGGTTAGGAGGTCTGGTACAATGGTGTTTCTCTATGGATCAGAATATGTACAGAGACATGTACATAAATCATTACATATGTACACCATTTGCTGAAATATGTGAATTTATGCGAATAAGGAATGGATGTGGAAATGTAACTCAAGCCAAAGAAGGCATACTTAACTGCTACTGAATAAATTATCATTATCACAGTGTATACATGAATGTTACATTAACAGTCTATACATTCAGTAGAAGAATTCTACCCATATGTATCAAACACATTTATATGTAACAACATGGCATCAGCATTGCCAGCACATGCCACACACAATGCCAGTGTGCCAGTGTGACAGCATGACAAGTGTCATCCAATACACTTCTGTTGAACATACATGTCATAGCAAGCCACAAATCATACCCATACCACTGTGGTATTTGTGGAGTATGGGCCACATTTGTTTGCAATTTGTTGTGAGTACCACACATGTATGCAGTGGAATTGTTGCAGCTGTAGCAGCATGTTAACCACCAAAATTCATGGACAGCTGAATGTTGAATGAAAGTCTGATGTTGTAATGCATGTCATGCACCCATTGAAACATAATGCTAAATGTGAGAATAAAATTTACTCGAAACCACCATGAGGAAGAAGTAGTAAATCCTTTTATTAATGAGAACAAGCGCTTTCACGCAATAAAATGCGCTTCATCAGGTTACAATTTTACTAAAATTTCAGCCATTTATATAGTAAAAAGACATTATCAATTATTCAATCAATTTGTAATTAAAACAGAAACAATTAAGATAATTGATCAAAATAACAGTGATATGCTAGTGCTTACTAAAACGGAAGCCTATACATATCATATAATAACATATTTTAAAAATCTACAACCTTCATTGTGCGTATATTATATCGCATATGTGAATTAAATCAAGATATATATTATATCTGTGATTCATACAATCAGACTCCTACGTTAGTTCTCAAGGAAGTTCTGCCCATATATGGGAAGAAGCCCTTATTAGTAGCTGGTCGTCACACATCACGATTGGTAAGTAATAATAACACGGGGAAACGCATATTTCTGTTGTTTGTTATATCAGTCAATTCGACTAAAAAGCCGTATGACACAGTAGCTTCAAAAGCGCAGTGTATAATAAAATTCAGAAGGATAAACTTTCATTAAAAAATTTTTACATTAAAACAAAAACCATGTTGCAATGATTAATTGATTATAATTCTACTACTATAAGCCGAAGCTGAAAAACTGAGGAAAAGTGCACTAAGATGCAAAAAGTTACCTATCATTAATACATCATTTTATAAACATATAAGCAGCCCTGTTTTAACTATTTTTAACTATTTTTATATATATATGTAATTGATTTTTAAAATAATATATGTTTTTTAACAATATTATTTGATGAACCATATATACAAAGCATGCATAAACTAGAAATTCAATGCAAACACCTAAAGTAGCACCTATGACTTCGCAGAATTAATAAATTAATATATGTGATGTTGTTGACAAATAACATGAATATTATAATCCAAGGATATATATTATATCCATAACTAGTATATTCAAACTGCGACCACTGGGTTTAAGAAACACTTAGATCCATGTGGAAGAATCCTTATTTTGCTATCCAGCCACTATACAATATATTTCAAATTCAAAACGCAAGCACATACTTCCTGATATAGTTTCCATATGTCAATCCCAAAATTGCGGAAACAAAATATAATATTATAACAAGATGAAAACATAAGATATTATAGAAAGTAAAATAGACGTTGAAGGAAAATCAACTTGATTTCATTTTATAAAGGCCGAAGCTAGAATTCAAAAAATGAATGTTATTTATATATGTATAAAAACACAGAAATATGTATCTCTGTGTCTAGCTAGAACGTCGTCCTCTAATCAGTCCCCATTTTTCATATCTCTATCATAAGTTAATTTCCAGTATAATGTATTTAAGAAGATCTTAATGGAAACATCTTATGATGGATATTAATACAGACATCAATTATTAAGACTACAAAGTACCATAGGACATATTCATCAGGAATCTAACAGAATCCAAAATTGAGCATGTAACTAAACGAAGATAAAAACAATTTGTGGGTGAAAAATAACATAAAAAATAACCAATGAAATGCTAAACATAAACCTGGCATAGAGCAAGACGAGGTACCTGCTCACAAAGTATTACAATATGGTAGTAAACTAATGGGTGATGGCTCATGTAGGGCCCAATAGGACAGGCCGAATATTGATCATAGTGTTCAAGCCAGGAGGTATGTGTGCTTTTAATCTCAGAATCCATCTGAGTTCAAATGTTTCCAAAGTGTTCATATGGTTACCTTCTCTTCTATTAGGATTTACTACTTGCAAAATCTGAAACACAAAGTTGTGTTGAGAATGAGTATTACAATGTACGGCCAATGCATTGGTGGGACAATTTCTTCGTATATCATACACATGATTATATATTCGGTCTCTAAGTCTTCGTGATGTCATACCCACGTAGTAGCCGTTACATTGATTGCAAGTAGCTAGGTAAACCACATTTCGGGTATTACAATCTGCATAAAAAGTGGGTTTAAAATTAAATTCGACTCCTAAGATATTAAAATTCCCTGTCCTATTTACATATCTACAAAGTGAACATTTACCACAGGCAAAGGTGCCTGTCTTTATCTGGGCCCTAACATCAACAGGTGCTGCAACTAATTTCTCTTTGCATAGCAGCCTTTTCAGGTTCATGCAGTTGTTATATCTGAACACAGGTTTCTCTCCAAGCAATTCCAAAAGTGTTGGGTCTGTTAATAAAATTTTCCAGTTCCCTTTCACGATTTTGGTTAAATGTTGCACATCACTAGTATATTTAATATCATATTCAATATTTTGAGTCATCATCTTTTTCTTTTTATTATATGGTTTGATTAATTTTCTTCGAGTTGTTGGACTCTCAAGTAAGGATTCAGTTATGTCATTTATTAATTTTATAGGATATCCTCTATCTATAAACCACTTTTTCTGGGAATCAATTAGTTGTAGTGCATCTGATTCGTCACTACATATTCTTAATATCCTATTCATCTGATTCTTAACAATATTTTGAAAAATGTGACGTGGATGTAAGCTATCATAATGAAGAATCCCGTTCCTCCAACAGGATTTTCTATAGAGTGTAGTGGTCAAATCATTATTAGTTCTTTTCATGATGGTAATGTCTAGAAAATTGATGCTTAGATTGGAATATTCAAATGTGAATCTAAAAAAAGATGTGGTAGTATTCATGAAGGCAATAAAGTCATTCAAGGTATCAACGTCACCATTCCACAATAGAAGGACGTCATCTACAAATCGCCTGTATAGGACCACATTGCTGAACCTGGGGTCATTAAAAATGTTTTCTTTTTCCCATCTATATACAACAAGGTTGGCATATGCATTAGCACAGGGGGTGCCCATAGCCACCCCCCATGTTTGTGCATATACCGTGTGATTGTATAAAAAGATGTTGTTGTTTAAAACCAAGTCTAGCAAACAGCCAAGGTACAGGGTTTGAGCCTTTCTAGCTACCACCACCTTCATTCAAGGGGGGCATTTACACACACACACATGCACACACACACTCTTAGGTACCTTAAAGCAAGGCAGCTCCAGCTATCGTCATTCAGAGAAGCAAGCTGTGCGGCAACTCTGTGTTCTGTCCAGAACCCATCTGGCTCACTCTGCAGTTGTAAAACCAATCCATAATAGCACAACTAGCAGTCTGTTGAGCTTAAATCCATAATGGCACAAACAACTCCTTGAAACAGCAGTCCCAGTTTTCAAACAGACACCCTCCCACGCACGTCCCTTGAGCTTAATTCCGACAGGCTGACAGAGCTAAAGTCATCATGCATGTGATGATGTCAGCTCCAAAAGAACAAAAATTAAAAAGTCTAAAAAATAGATTAAAAAAATCAGAAATGAAGGGGTGCCACTCGGGAATCGTGGCACCCGATTATTGGGACCACAAAACTCGGTAAAAACGGAGTAATTTTGGATGGTTAGGAGGTCTGGTACAATGGTGTTTCTCTATGGATCAGAATATGTACAGAGACATGTACATAAATCATTACATATGTACACCATTTGCTGAAATATGTGAATTTATGCGAATAAGGAATGGATGTGGAAATGTAACTCAAGCCAAAGAAGGCATACTTAACTGCTACTGAATAAATTATCATTATCACAGTGTATACATGAATGTTACATTAACAGTCTATACATTCAGTAGAAGAATTCTACCCATATGTATCAAACACATTTATATGTAACAACATGGCATCAGCATTGCCAGCACATGCCACACACAATGCCAGTGTGCCAGTGTGACAGCATGACAAGTGTCATCCAATACACTTCTGTTGAACATACATGTCATAGCAAGCCACAAATCATACCCATACCACTGTGGTATTTGTGGAGTATGGGCCACATTTGTTTGCAATTTGTTGTGAGTACCACACATGTATGCAGTGGAATTGTTGCAGCTGTAGCAGCATGTTAACCACCAAAATTCATGGACAGCTGAATGTTGAATGAAAGTCTGATGTTGTAATGCATGTCATGCACCCATTGAAACATAATGCTAAATGTCACACAACATCTGCAGTATATGTTTGGTTGTGTATCACATAAGAACAAGTTTGCATATACAGTTCAGTCACTGATATGGCAAACATCATAGTGGAAACATTACACAAGTGGATCACACAGACAATACTTATGATGCTGCAAGACCAATCTGATGTTGATAAACATCACAGATGATCTCCTGAGCTATTTTCCTGAATGAGTATCACATAGCCCATGACATATCATGTCCCTCATCTATGTCCAAAAGACATCAATCACCATGTTCTAGATTTGCTCCAGATAATCATCTTGTTGGGGTGCCATCATCATCTCCTCCATGGTGCAGCATGGAAAATGGCACATGCAGGTCCAGCTTCCTCTTCATCATCCTTGTCTCTGTCATGGTCATCACCATCATCAGAGGACTCTGGCAGTGATGTGGCATACACTCATCTCTGATATCTGATGGGTGAGCATCCACAGGTCTCATGCTCTCTCAAGGTGAATCACAAAACAAGACAGAAAATACATATGGATACCTGCTTCTACATGACTACATCACATACCCACTGTGACACAATGAACAGACAGAAAATAGTATGAAACCTTAGACTACATTATGGCCATAGTCAACTGTACCACCATATGTAATGTATGTCAGTAATCGATACCATAACAGTCATCATCATCTTCTTTAGGCTGTTCCTGCTAGGGGTCACCACAGCGGATCATTTATTTCCATTTCTTCCTATCCTCTGCATCTTGCTCTGTCACACCAACCACCTGCATGTCCTCTCTCACCACATCCATAAACCTTATCTTAGGCCTTCCTCTTTTCCTGTTACCTGGTAGCTTCATCCTCAGCATCTTTTTCCAGATATACTCAGCATCCCTCCTCAGCACATGTCCAAACCAATGTAATCCTGCCTCTCTGGCTTTGTCTCCAAACCTTCCAATTTGGGCTGGCCTGCTAATATACTTATTCCTAATCCTGTCCACCCTCATCACACCCAGTGCAAATCTTAGCATCTTTAACTCTGCCACATCCAGCTCAAACTCCTGCCTTTTTGTCAATGCCACTGTCTCCAACCCATATAACATAGCTGGTCTCACTACCCTCTTGTAGACCTTCCCTTTCACTCTTACTGGCACTCGTCTGTCACAAATCACTCCTGACACTCTTCTCCACTCACTCCATCCTGCCTGTACTCTCTTCTTCACCTCTCTTCCACACTCACCGTTACTCTGAACTATTGATCACAAGTATTTAAACTCATCCACCTTTGCCACCTCTACTCCTTGCATCCTCACCATTCCTCTATCCTCCCTCTCATTCACAGACATATATTCTGTCTTAGTCACCTAGCAGGTGATTCCATATTTTCTAACTCAGTTGGTAAAATATGGAATCAACTACCGCAACATCTCACTTCCCTAACATCACTTCAACTTTTTAAAACCAACCTAAAACTCTTCCTATCCAACCACTGGCTATGTTCTTGCAACAATCCTGACTAATAATTATCACCTTCTACTGACTCTGTTACCTTCCCACAGCTTACTTACTAATTCCAGACTACTTGATTCTCTTCAGCAACTAATGTTTAATACCAGAATTTTTCTTCTTTTCAACCCTACTTCATATTAAATGACCTCACATCCTGTGTTTTTCCAACCATCTCTGTGTTATTTTCATTCTTTGTGTAAATACTTTTTAGCCTTCTATTCTACCCTATTTAAAATCAAATGACCTCACACCCTGTGAGTTTTTCATCCATTCCTGTGTTACTATTATTCTTTGTGTAAATACTTTTAAGCCTGTTTTTTCGTTTAACACTGTAAACTAGCAATTTGCTACTATTCTGTAAATTTTTTTTCTATGATATATTGCTCATTGTGAATTACTATTGTGTTATTTTCTTTATAATTTTCTGTTGGTTTAACTTCTCTAGTTGCATTGTATAATTAGTTAGTTGCATTGTATTATCTCTGTTGCATTAGTACTATTTTAGCGGAGCTTTTCTCCTCGGGCCTCCACTGAAAATGGACATGTATCCAGTTGGACTAGCCTGGTTAACAAATGTAAAATAAAATAAATAAATAAAAATAAATAGTCCTGCTGACCTTCATTCCTCTTCTCTCTAGAGCATATCTACATCCCTCCAGGGTCTCCTCCACCTGTTCCCTACTCTCACTACAGATCACAATGTCATCTGCAAACATCATAGTCCACGGGGACTCCTGTCTGATCTCGTCTGTCAACCTGTCCATCCCCATTGCAAATAAGAAATGGTTCAGAGCTGATCCTTGATATAACCCCACCTCCATCTTAAACACATCCGTCACTCCCACCGCAGACCTCACCGCTGTCACACTACTCTCGTACATATCCTGTACCACTCTTACATACTTCTCTGACACTCCTAACTTCCTCATACAAAACCACAACTCCTCTCTAGGCAACTTGTTATATGCTTTCTCTAAGTCTACAAAAATACAATGCAACTCCTTCTGACCTCTGTACTTCTCCATCAACACTCTCAGAGCAAAAATCACATCTGTAGTGCTCTTTCCCAGCATGAAACCATACTACTGATCACTAATCATCACGTCCCTTCTTAACCTAGCTTCCACTACTATTTCCCATAACTTCATGCTGTGACTGATCAGTTTAATCCCTCTGTAGTTACTACAGTGCTGCACATCACCCTTATTCTTAAAAATCAGTACCAAAACACTTTTTCTCCATTCCTCAGGCATCCTCTCACTTTCCAAGATTTCATTAAACAATCTGGTTAAAAACTCCACTGCCATTTCACCTTAACACCTCCATGCTTCCACAGGTATGCCATCTGGACTAACAGCCTTTCCATTCTTCATCCTCTTCATAGCTATCCTTACTTCCTCCTTGCTAATCCATTGTGCTTCATGATTCACTATCCCCACATCATCCAACCTTCTCTCCCTCTCTTCATTCATCAACCCCTCAAGGTACTCTTTCCATCTCCTCAACACACTCTCCTTGCTTGTGAGTATGTTTCCCTCATTATCCTTTATCACCTGTACCTGCTGCACATCTTTCCTAGCTCGGTCCCTCTGTCTAGCCAATTGGTACAGTTCCTTTTTTCCCTCCATAGTGTCCAACCTTTCATACAACTCTTCATATGCCTTATCCTTAGCCTTCGCCACCTCTCTCTTTGCCATGCAATTCATCTCCTTATACTCCTGTCTGCTTTCTTCATTTTTCTGACAATCCCACTTCTTCTTTGCCAACCTCTTTCTCTGTATACTCTCCTGTACTTCCTCATTCCACCACCATGTCTCCTTGTTGTCCTTCATCTGTCCAGATGTCACACCAAGCACCTTTCTAGCCATCTCCCTTACTAGCTCTGCTGTAGTTACCCAGCTATTTTGTAACTCTTCACTGCCACCCAGTGCCTGTCTTAACTCATCCCCGAACTCCACCTCACAATTACCCTTTTTCAATTGCCATCATTTGATCCTTGGTGCTGCCCTCACACTCCTCCTCCTCTTCTTGATCACAAATGTCATCCTACAAACCACCATCCTATGCTGCCTAACTACACTTTCCCCGGTCACCACTTTACAGTCTCCAATCTCCTTCAAACTGGCCCTCCTACATAAAATATAATCCACCTGTGTGCATCTTCCTCCACTCTTGTATGTCACCCTATGCTCCTCCCTCTTGTTAAAATACATATTCACCACAGCCATGTCCATCCTTTTCTCAAAATCCACTACCATCTGACCTTCTGCATTCTTTTGTTTAACACCATACCTACCTATCACTTCCTCATCCCCTCTGTTCCTTTCACCAACATGCCCATTGAAAACTACTCCAAAATCAATACCATAACAGTGAAAACCAAATCATGTCCTCCCTGTGGGGTGGCCACAGTGGGTGGGTTTCCTCTGGGTGCTCTGGTTTCCTCCCACATCCCAAAGACATGCAGTAGGTGGATTTGACACTCTAGATTGGCCCTAGGTGTGAGTGTGTGCGTGTGTGTGCCTTCTGTGGAAGGTTGGGCACCGGGCTGGCAACTCTACACCGTAAAAATTCCACTGCTAATCCTAAGCAGACAGATGATCTGCTGTGGCGACCCCTGACCAGGAAAAGCCAAAAGAAGAAGAAGAAGAACAGTGAAAACCAAATCTCTATCAGGCCACACACTCCTGTGAAAATCCTAGCTAACATTAAAATTAAACTGATGAGCAAATCTGCAATCTAATAGACATTAATAACTTCCCACTGACTTGTGATGTCTGCATTGCAGGTGTTATTAAAACACATTCTCAAATTAAATGCCCTAAAATGATTATGTAGGACAGGTATAATAAACAGATTTACTGCTAGTGGGTGGCTCATTGTGCATTCAAGATATTCAATATTTATCTTATATTTTCTTTACTTCTAGATGTTTTCAGTAAAGAACCATGACAAGACCAGTGTATCCATCACAGAATGTATGCAGCTTACTTAAGTCCATGCCATGACATGCATAACACAGCCTACCAGTGGAAATCCTGACATTACCTGAACACTTATTTACCAGCTAACATTATGTATGACAAGCATATGCAAAGCCAGCACACTTACATAACCTGACATTTGAAGAGAAGCATGCCATGACACTGTGTCATGTAGCACTCACATGAGTCTACCTTGCAAAGTAATGCTGAAAAAATGACAACATACCACTAGTAGTGTGACCTGCACTATTTAATACTTGTGATGTGTGCCTCAGTAAATTGGCCAGCGGACTGTCTGAGAGAATATCATTATTTCCATGTTTCTTGTCTAGCATGTGTGCCCTGCACGTTTATGTCAGTGTGTGAATGCCAGCTGTAACCCAGATGTCTGCCCATGTAATGAGTCATATGAACGGCTGCCAAATAATATATTGGTATAATGAAGATATAGTGAGATGAGCAGCACAGTGGCGCAGCAGTTAGCATTGTCGCCTTACAACAACAGGTTCTCTGGTTCTAGTCTCAGCTGGAGTGCCTTCTGTGTGGAGTCTGCATATCCTCCCTGTGTTTGTGTGGGTTCCTCTGGGCGCTCTGATTTTCTCTCACACTCTAAAGACATGCAGCAGGTGAATTGGACACTTTAAATTTGCCCTAGGTGTGAGTGTGTGGTACGGATGAATTACTGTGGCAGGCTAGTCACCCGGTGGTGTCAACCTTGGATTGAGATGATTGCCACTGCTGAAGTGACACCCTGACCCCAGTGCAAAAAATGGGAAAAGAGTTTGCGGATGGATACATGGAGTGAGATGACAATACAGTGGGAAATATAAAAGCCATATGCAAAGGAGCTGAGCAAGGTAACATGGTCATTGGCTAACCCAACATCAGTTTTTGGAATGCAACACAGTGCACTAGTAATAATGTACAATCATTAACAGTGACAGCCTGTGACACATGGAAATATATAGTATATATCATACAAACACTCTTGTCTGTTAACAAATGTATCAGTGCCCTACATACATTAAGTAGCAGTCACTACCCTACAAAATGCAAGCAGTATGATGCTGCTTGTTGATATGTGACAGACAGTTTGAAATGTTGAAAAGGAACTGTTGATATGTGACAGACAGTTTGAAATCTTGAACAGGAAGCCTGTGTGCACAAACATTCCTAAATACAGAATATGACTATGTTTTAAACAAACCATCAAAGGCATTGTACACAGATACGATCGATACCTATGCTGAACTGAAGGGCATGCCAGACAGTCCACCAACACTGTGAACACTGATGTAGTAGAAATGCATTCGATAGGTGAATAAGCAGTCTATGCACAACAGATCAGTCACTAGGAATGACATATGCACATTAAAGTGTGCTAACATATGTATTACAAACAACAAACAAAGCACTTTCAACTTGTATGTCAAACATCACTATCAACAGTATTATCACAGTTACACATAAATGGCAATCATTTAGGTTGTGGCCTACAATTCAAAACATTTTTGCATTCAGTAAACATGGTTTGCTGTTAACTGATATGTAAACAAAGTCTTAGGTAATTCATACTTGTAATCATTGGTATTGTCTGACTATTGCCCTTACCTTCAAGATGCATGATGGGAACTCTCACATTTTAAATAGTATACATGGTAATGGCAAAAATTCAAGCCATAACAATGATTACATCTCTTTTACTTGCAAAATCAGACAAAGTAATCGGTATACCCACTTTCTGCAATGCTCCCCCAGCCTGTGCATCTGCTTGATACACAGGGCCAGAATCTGAGTGCACTCTTCGTCACCTGCAAAAAATAAAAAGCATGCATGAGTGATGTAGGTTTAAAACATCATTACCATACATTGCTCAGTTCATGTTCTTTACCTTCTAAATTGAAGAACTTTAAAGAATCTCCATATAAAGTTTTGAATGTTTCACACGTAGTCCTTTACATACTCAAATAGAACTGAAGGACCTGAGATTCAAACTTTTAGCTCTCAGCTATGTTCACACTCTTAACACTGCTAATCCATCTTGCCTGCATGGAGGAAATGCAGTTAAAAGAATTTGAGGTATGAATGTGCAGGGATGGGATACTAATAAGGATCATGGTTTAAGCTTTAGAGGAAGTAAAATGTGCTGTGCATTTATGAAAATAAAATAAATTTGCAAGCATGAATGCATGCCAGCATAATGGTCACAACATAAAAACACAACTATAAACTTTCATACCTCAGACAAGTGGAACACGGATATGCAATATATACTTGTTGTTAACAGACAACAACAAATTACTATACATCACGTACACATTAATGCATTTTTGGTGGGAGGACATAAAATATGTACAAATATTTATTGCCCCAGTGCAGATTATAACTCAAAGGGCAGGATTCATAAAGGCTTGCACGGAGTGTAAGAGATGTGTAACACTCCATGCAAGCCTCGCGATCCAGGAACAGCCCTAAACTCCGTGTAAGAGACCAGCTAAAGGTCTCTTACATGGACTGGGCGTGGACATGCTAAATACCTCACTTGCAGCCGAAAGGTATGGAAATGAGATATATTAGCGATCCACGAAGCAGAAACCAGCCCGTGTAAGAGACGTTTTAGCTGCAGAAATGTACTCAGTTGACAACTGAGTACGTTTTTGCAAAATTCACAACGGAGCCATGTCAGCTCCAAATAAAGGGTGCATATGTGTCAGGCAGCATGCCAATGGCCAAATATGTGGCCATTGGCAAGGTAACCCAATGCAAAAATAATAAAAATATATATATTTTTTTCTGGCGATCGCCGATGTTTAAACCCAGTGCAGCCCCGCGCAAACAGGCTGCGCTGTATAAAACATAAAAAAGAAGGTTATAAACCCACAAATGTGGGTTTTATGCAATACATGGAATGACAATGCAGGGACCAGCAGACCAAAAACAACATGGCCACTGTGTAGTGGTTGCTAAGGGGGGAAGCGGAGTGTAAGACATGTAACTAAGCATTAGTAGGCAATCTCATGTAAATGAGGCTTAGGATACTAAATCTCACAGTTACATAGCAAATGAGCACAGTCTGAGTAGTGTAAGAGATACATAAAGGGGAGGAATAGAGTAGGAGATAGGTGACATCAAAGGGGGGAATGGTAGAAAGAAATGCAGTTCATTGGAGGTCAGTGTAACATGACAGATGACAGACACAGATCAGGGAAAGAGGAGTGCCACAAGATAAGTCTGGGAAAGTCAAGAAATGGAAGGTGTACACTGTTACTTACACTAAAGTTTCTTGCTGGGCGTGCATGCGCACGTGTGTGCGCCATGAAGCGCGGGTAGGGCAGTGTGTGCGCGTGTAAGGCAGACTGAGCATGTAGGAGCCTGTTGGCAGACATGTAACACTGTTTGCGCTGGTGTGCGCGCGTTTTAACCTGAATAAGATTTTTGCAAACCGTGTAAGCATGTGTGTGCGCGTGTAAGCCACTGTGAGCGCATTTCTGCTGGTATGCACGCTGCTCCCCCCTGAGGAAACAGAAAGGAAAAAGGAAGCAACAGAATTAGTTGGAAGCTAGCAGGGAATACTGCTGGAGCTAGCAGGTGAAAACAATTAGAAGCAGGCAATTACACAGGCAGAATAGTAGCCCAGCCCAGCACTTAAAACTCTGCAAACAGCAGTGCAGGATGTTTCTCTCAAGAGACACTGCAAGACAGGAGTAAGCTAATAGAAGTGAAAACTGAAAAAGCTTCACTCAGAGCAGAAATGTTAGGGGCTGTCATAGCTGTGATAATGAGACATAGGCGACTTGCTGAGGGTGGTGACAATGCAGATGGTGCCAGACAACCCACAGTGAGGAGACGGAGAAGAGTGTACAGGCCCAGGGTCACCTACCATGGGTTACATGAGCTGGAGATAGTAGAGCACTATAGAGTGGACAGAGAGCTCCTGCAGCAAAAAGTTGAGTTGTGCAGGCCATGCCTCACACACAGAACCAACAGAGGGGAACCCATCCCAGTGGAAACCAAGGTATGTGTTGGCCTAAGAATACTAGCAACAGGTACCTTCCAGAGACCAACTGGTGATATGATGGGGATATCACAGGCATCAGCCTCCAGGATACTGCACCAGTTCCTGGATGCCATGTCAGCGCATGTCGGTGATCATGTATATTTCCCCAATGCCCGTGAGGTATTGGCCAGCAATATGCATCTCTTCCAGCAAATAGCGGAATACCCTGAGGTAGTGGGTGCAATAGACTGCACGCACATACGCATCAAAGCACCAAACGGTGAGCTGGGTAGGGCCTACATTAACCGCAAGGGCTTCCCCTCCATCAACTGCCAGGTTGTGTGTGATGCCCAGGGCATAATAATGAATGTGTGTGCTGGCTGCCCTGGGAGTTACCATGATTCCCACATCTGGCATTTGATGCAGCTGTACCAGACATTTGCCAATGGGGACATCCCACACGGACACCTAGTGGGGGATGCAGGTTATGAACTCTAGCCATGGCTGATGACACCCATCAGAAATGCACACACACCTGAACAGGAACGCCATAATGAGGCACATGCACAAACACGTAATGTAATAGAGCTTGTGTTTGGGCTGCTCAAGTCACAGTTCTGGTGTCTGGACACATCTGGTGGAGCCTTGCAGTACACACCAACTACATGTACCCAAATTGTCATGGTATGTGCTATGCTACATAATATGATCTTGCAAAAACAGCTGCAGCAGGACCAGCATAGGGCTGGGCTAAACAGCCCCTCACCATTGCCAAGGCCATCACAGGCAGAGCATGACTCGGAGGAGGAACAACCTGAGCCTGCCCCAGTAGGCAGAAGGAGGCATGCCCAGTATGCCCTGGCCTTGGCAAAGAGGCAACGCATAGCACATACACTGGCTCAGTAGGAACCCTGGGAATGATACCCCCTCTGACTCACTCAAATAATAACAGGGATGCCTAAAATGACATGACCTGCTCACAAACATGTACAGGGAGTGTAATATGTGCATCTGACAGAGGCAGCCCTGCAGCACCACCTGAGGCATGAATGCCATGTGTTAAGTAATGTAACACCATGTACTATATGCACACCTGAGGACCCTGACTAACATCCACCCTCACCAAGCATGAAGCCACAAAATGATGATGGGATGATAAATAGCAATAACTGGCTGAAGTAATGCAGGTAGTCAAAGGGGAGCCAATGTGTTCCAGCCTGGGAAGACATGCGGAGCATGACATGATGCACCACCTGCTAGGGGTGGCATGCACCTATCAGTCCAGGCCCCATGGATACTGGCAAAGGCTGGCAGTACCCACAGCATGCCCTGAATAGGTAAGTCTCAAAACACAAACCCACCTTCATAGCTACCACAAGGGATAGGAACCTAGATGTAATGCTACCCAATGCCAGAAGTCTAAACAGCAAGATGTGTGCAGTGTAAACGCACACAGTATAGAGAATGTAGATATCAGTCGTGTAATAGAAAACTGGGTCAAGGCTCACATCAGCACCCTAACACTACCAGGTCACACCTCATACTGTGCTGTACAGCCGCAAAACATGGAACAAGCTACAAAAGGAGGGTGACTAGCAATAAATGTCAAGGATAACCACACCCCCATGTTGGTACCACAAAAAGAAGCAGCATTGAATAGCCATGGTCAAATACCAATGGCTAAAACTGCCTCCCAGTATATAGCCTGCTGCAGACTACTGTCCTAATACCAGGAACTGCACCTGGCCTATGTTGGAATACATGAATATATCAAGCCCCCCAAACCACATTATAATGCTTGACTGAAAATACCCAGACATACACCAGGAGCATTATACTAGCACCAACACAGTCGGAGAAAAGTTCCCAGAATCCATAAACCAAAATGCCCAGGAACAACATACCACTCCCACAAGAGGGGTAAGCATACTGGATGTGATAATCAGAAAAATGTGTACTGGATGGCAAGATGAGAAGTGTATCCCTCACTGGTAAGACCAGACCATAGAGTAATCACACTGGATATGCACAGCCCGACCCCAGTCCCTGGCCAGAATACTACAGTGAAAAACATGTGTAAAGCATAGGTTGCACCCCTCCAAACCGATGTGGAATCCACGAAAGGCCCTGTGCAAGTGCAGAATATGGGACACACCGCAGAACATGTTATACAGGCATTCCATGAATACAGCCAGGAATGCTTGGAGTATGCAATCACAAATAACAACAAGACACAATGCCATACACGCAGGCATCTGACATGCTGGACCCCAGCCTTTACCAAACCATGCAATAGAATGAGGAAGCTACCACATGATAGAGCAAACATAAAAAGGGAAGTAATCACTGATCAGTAGTATGGCAATAACATATGTCCACACATACAATCCACTAAGGCCAGCCACAACAAGTAGAATCTGTGAATCCAGAGGCAATGTGACACCTGTCCCAAGTACACAGACAACCACAACTCCCCCCAATAAATACAAATATATGTGATAGATGCAACCATGTATCCAAACCGGAGGCTGAGCTCCCCCAACTCAGTACTGTCAAAACTAGTCAGGAGGAGAAGGTAACCACATACACCACAAACCCAGTCCCACATAGACCTACCACAACTGTAAACCAAACACATAAACACAGAAAAACATTCCCAGAGGCCCTAATTACAAACACACCACACCAACAGAAGCCTCCAAAGCAGATCCAAAGCAACTACAACCTCCAAACATAGCACATGCAACACATAGTACACAAAGCTTGTGTGTCAAACAGTCACAGGCCAGAAGGAGAAACAACATGCCTGATACAGTTGTAATAGGTGTCTGTATAGGCAGACACACTGCTGTCCCACTCACCAGACTGAACAAGGGAAAGGGTACAGTAAGCTACCTGTAGGCTGCCATAATATGCCACATAACACAAGTACGCAGGTCACCCCAAAGCAAGCAGAAATATGATGCACTCAATGTCCATGCTGGTGTGAATGACCTGAGATGTACCTCCCTGGACTACATGAAAAGAGACATGGATGATCTCTCTGAGTATGTACCCCAGGCCGGTATGACACTGGCCGTGTGCAGCATCCAACCCTCACCAAGAATGATGCCACAGTACAAACACAGAATGATCATCTTTAACAGGTGGCACAGTTACAGCTGTCAGTCCAAGAGGGTCTAATGTCTGTCTGCTTGAGATGTCATGCATGACAAGCCATGCTGCTGTTCCAGGGATGGCTTGCACCTGTTACCCCTGTGTGTCTAGATACTGGATAAGGCCTTTGCCACCTCCATAGAGCCGTATGTAGGCAAGGCCAAAAAGACTACCCACCACCCTAGAAAACATAAGTGGTAAGAAACATAAGGGTAATGCTGACCAATGCCAGACGTGTAAACTGCAATATGCATGCCCCTGAGGCACTTCCCACGTATGGAGAACATCGATGTCTGTGCAGTGACAGAAGCCTGCTGCAAGCCTAGTGATAGCACACCAGCACTACCAGGTTATACCACATATCATGCGTTATGGCCCCAACACCTGGACCAAAACATCAAAGGAGGGGGGTATTCATACGCAGCACAGACACCCATACAGCCAGGTAACTGACAATGCACAAAGCAGCGGAGACCACCCATGTGCACCTAAGTGTAGTCAAAACTGCTGTACAGTCTGTAGCATGCGACAGACCACACTCTCACACACAAGAACTCCACCCAGACATCCTGAAGACACTGGACAGTATGAATGTCCCACCAAATATCAGACAAGGTACTCACAAATTACCACATAGGTGGTAAACCATTATGTATGCAAGGAGTAATCAGGGACCTAGGGACACAAGTCGACAGTAATCTGTCATGTGACACACACAATGCCAAGTGGCTAGGAAGATTGTCGATATTGGACACCATATCATGAAAGGATTCACATCTACATCAACAGAGGTTACTGTGCCTCTGTACTGTTCCCTTATCACACCCATAATCTAGTACAATGACTCATATGGGATGTACCGTACGTGACACCTGCAGCGGTTCGGAAGACCTCAAAGGTACCCCACCAAGAGGATAAAGGGTGTCAAATATATGTCATATGCTGCCTGGCTGTAGACATCCCAGCTGAATGCAGTCACAGACTGCCCACACAGAGGCATTGTATGTCTGTTGTACAAGGCCATGTCCAACACAGAAGTAATGGACATGCCCCACCACAGGAAATCAAAGCCATTGGAACTGTGACAGTGACAGATGTCAGCCTCAACACATAATGAAATAGGATGTGCTGGAGGGACAGATACATAACCCAGAGGCTCCCCACACCCAGAAACAGGATCCCAATCCATGTTAGGCAGAGCCCCTCACTGACACCCCTCAACAGGAATATTGCCAAGTGGATAGATGATCGTACATGTATACTGGGGGTCTTCACTGTGTCACGACCAGACAGAAGCACAGTAAAGAAAATCATAAATGGCCATAATAGTCACATAGCAAGGGGCGGTGAAAGACATACACACTCTGGCTTGGCTTACTAATGCCCTAGGGTGGATAGCCTAGTATGAACCCATGAACCTATGAAGATACAAATTGTACAGGACACTAAGGAGAATCACAAGGCTTACTTAACTGATGGTAGGAACCATGTTGGGAATCCACAGATATGCTCTGAATCGCACAGATATTGCAAACAACATACCAAACACACACATATGACCTGACAGGTGCAGTGCAAACCCCCCCCCCCCCAGAATGCAAAATATCTATCCCAGCAGACTGCTGGTCCCCTGACATTGCAGATGCTGAGGTAACAGCCATCATCTGCAAAGCAAAACACACAGCAGCAAAGGTATGTGATGGTGTCCTGGGCTGAGGCCAATATGGGCTCCAAGAATAATGGAATGCCAAATCACACTACTGCCCAATGTCAGCCTTACCACAGGATATGTACCCAAAGAGCAGTGTACAACAACAGTGGTCCTTCACAACAAAGGTGTTGCCTGAATGGATACTGCAAACTACCAACCCAGGATCCTGACAAGCTTGGTCTGCACAGCTATGGAAAGGATCAGTATGTACCGCAGACATAAAGCTATCATGGACCTACTGATACTGGACCCTACAGAGTGTGGCTGTCGTAACTGCAGATCCTGCCCCTAAACATGTTTGACCCATTTGAAGCAGTCATTAAGGTCATTGATGAGGGCAATGTGGTCCACACAGAGTAGCTGGACCGTGCATATGCTTCTAGACAATACCCTACAAGTTCAGTATGGATATGTTCACCAGCTTAAATATATACCCCTATGTCAGTAGAGGGGTTGCAAACCAGACCGAGGACAGAACTGACATGGTCAGACATGCTGCATCCATGTCAGACTACAAAGCAGATATGAGTGGCATCCCACAAGGCTTGGGCCTGGGCCCCCCCCCCGTTCTGTATATATGTCCCATAGGTATAGGCCAACATGGAAGGACTGTGACTGAACATGTATGCAGAGGAGTACAAACAGCCCACCATATCCGATCCCCAGCTGACACAAGCAACCCACAAAAGAGCCACCTACAAGCAGACAACTGGAGCCATAGCCATGTCAGCAAGCTAATTGCAGAACTGTGGATAGACAACCACCATGGATATACAGTAAGTGCCCACAAATTACCACACAGGTGCTAACCCATTATGTACCTAACATGTAATGAGAGACCTGGGGACACAAGGTGATAGATATCTTGCACTGGACAAACATGTGGCTGTAGTGTTCGCAGAAACATACCATATACCAACCCAATCATGAAGGTTGTCAGATGTAGATAAGGGGAGGTCACTGTGGCTCTGCAGTCATCCTTCATCATCGTCACAATTGACTACAATAGCCCCTGTGGGATATACCTCAGCAGACACCTCCATCAACTGTAAAGTCCACAACAGTACCCCACCAGGAGTAGCAAAGAGCATGAACAGATGCCATGTGTTGCCTGAGTAAACAAACTGCAGCCCCACACACTGCCATACTGCCCAGCTACAGGCAAGCTGTGCCTGATGTATGAAGCCATGTCTAACCTGGAATCAATGAACATGCTGCACCTTGTACAATCTGAATGGCAGTGAGCTATGCACATGAGAGACCTGAACCCCAGCACTGACATACATAGGACAAGCTGTACAGAATGATCCATAACACAGAAGGCACCCCCACTCTTGAGTAGACTCCCGGTACAGGTTAGCCAGAGAGTCACCTATCGACACCCCTCAAGAGGAATCCTGATGAGTGGATGGGAGATGGTAGGTTAACCCTGGGTATCACTGTTATGTCAGAGGTAGACGGAGGCACAGTATACCAACCATGACATATGTCATGGCAAACTCCAGTTACAATGTGTGTCGAAGGACAAACACACCCTTTGACTAGCATCAGAAATGGCCTAGGGAACATTGCTAGTGTTTGCCAATGTCCACCTATGTTGTGGAATACACTACCAATGTTGGACGAGCCTGGTGTAGGTAGTCCATATCTGAACATAATGCAACATGGTCATATGTGCACAACTGGCCCCTACACTGTCTGTTGTGCACACTATGAAGATGTCAAGCAGTGATAGGACTAAAGCCCAGGATACTGTCCACCACAGTGAAAGTACTGAACCAGTACACTATACGGTACTACAGTGTTAGGTCATTATGAAAGTATGTTGACAACTGTCTGCAAAGTATCCCATGCAATCCCTGCAGGCACAGTATAATCCCTGTTGTGGCAGACACAAAGCAGTTGGCCAGTTAGTACACAACATGACACCCAACACACAGCCATAAACGTGAGATATTGTTGAAGTTCACACACACCCAAATATGTGGTGGACTTCAGAGTGCAACATATGGAAAGCTCACACTGGGCATGCTCACACACTTTGATAAATGAGGCATATGTCAGACAACATGCCATGGAAAGGCTGAACTGGGCATGTTCACACACTTAGGCCATATCTCCGTTTAGCAGTTGGCCACACATATCTGGTATTTGTACGTGTCATTCCAGGAACCAACCACAACACAGCAATCTGCCCAGTGCACACAGTAAATGACTACAGAGACATAAGTGATAAAGTGGATCACCGTCATATGCTAACATCTTCCACAGATACACAAGTTGGTCATAGGAACAGGGAATGCTATGGCAATAAAGACCTGCAAACAGTAGAACATCACAACAAATATTGTGCATCTGACAATTGAACATATGGGTGTAGAGGTCAATACTAGGCTTGTTGCCCTAGGGAATGACAGTTCAGCCAGAGTGTGCTTGGCATCTGCATCCCAAGTACAGTAGGCTACTGTGCCACTGTAATGTAGGTCACATAAGGCAACATGTGAGGCTAGTGAGCTGTGCCTCTGTCAAGCATAGGCACAGTGGAGATCCCAGGGTTTGAATGTGCTAAGCCACAGCCATGTTGTTGGTGTGTGCTGGAAGAGGGTTGCAGAGGATCCCTAACAGTAAGTGGCCATCAGTAACAGACTGAGGGGAGCCCTATCTGCATTGTCTGGACAATTCCACTGTCAACACTGTGTTGTGATGATTATGTGGGAATGAAGTGTCGTGCCGGAACTGTTCACAGATGTCCTCCCTCTGTGGGCTACAGCTCTGCAATGTATTAGCTCACTCTGTCTGTTGGACGGCTCATATATGGCTGGAGTACACCTGACAGGTGTCTTGTTGTGGAGCAGTCATGGGTATATGTGGGATAGCATGATCAATGCAAACTGTACACATGCTCATAGAATGCAATTGTGAAGGATTATGCTAAGTGGCCAGTATAGTCCCCCAGCATGGGTCCTTTGAAGTCAGCCACCCCAGTCTTCACAAGTGTAGAGTCTGCTTGTGCTAAATACAGTTTGTGTGCAGTGACAACCTTGCCTGGGGGTGGGGATGGGATATGGATGTCCAGGGAATGGTGGGTATGGTCAGATATCAACAATGGTGGTCTACCTCTGGTGTGGAACAGTGAGTACCCATGTTGCAGATGGACAGGTGCAATATGTATTCCCCCATGTGGCTGTGGTGTGTGGTTCTGCCATAGCACATGGACCCACAAATTGTAGTGGCTGTAGGGTAAAGTGGTAGAGGCCTGAGTAGTTCTCACACACAATATGCCTGTACCTGATGTTAACAACTGGAATGGTGTATGTGAACACCTGCATATCCCGGCACTGTTCCCAGGGAAGCTAAGTGTGTGTCCTAGATGTGGGTGTGGTGTTCTGGACTGGTTGTGTTGTGTGTTACAGGTCCTGTGGTCATGAAGCATGGTATAGAACATAACCTGCCAGTGCGATGTGCATATCTGACCCTGACGTAGGTGGCTGCAAATGCATATATATGCTATCCCCCACCTGACAGGTAGTACTAGATGTACATAACTCTGTAGAAATAAAGATGTCAGCACCCTATAAATACTGCAGGTGCAGACTAGATGCCCAGTAATTCGGTTAGTGCGCTCTGCTAATGCATATCCCTCAAGTGTCATAATATAGGTAGGTAGGAGTTCGAACCATGCAATTGCTCAGTGTGTGTGTGTGTGTGTGTGTGTGTGTGTGTGTGTGTGTGTGTGTGTGTGTGTGTGTGTGTGTGTGTGTGTGTGTGTGTGTGGGGGGGTGATCGGGGTTGATGTGTGTGCAAGTCTGTGTGAGTAAGATGTCCCTTTTGGCAACTGTGAAAGCACTCTACAGGATGCACATTCCCCTATCTCAGCACGGATGATGTCAGCACCCTATAAGTACAGCAGGAGAAGGGAAACCTCCCAGTAATTCAAATAGCGCGCTCTTCTATTGCATTTGTCACGAGTGTCATAACATAATTAGATAGGGGTTTGATTCCTGCCACTGCCCAGTGTGTGTGGAGGGGGGTTAGTGTGTGTGTAAGTCTGTGTGAGAGAGATATCCCTTTTGGCAACTGTGAAAGCACTCTACAGGATGCGCATTCCCCTATCTCAGCACGGATGATGACAACACCCTATAAGTACAGCAGGAGAAGCAAAACCTCCCAGTAATTCGAATAGTGTGCTTGGCTAATGCGTCTGTCATGAGTGTCATAACATAGTTACGTAGGGGTTTGAATCTTGCAACTGTCCAATGTGTGTGGAGGGGGGTTAGTGTGTGTGCAAGTCCGTGTGATGGAGATATCCCTTTTGGCAACTGTGAAAGCACTCTACAGGATGCACATTCCCCTATCTCAGCACAGATGATGACAGCACCCTATAAGTACAGCAGGAGAAGAGAAACCTCCCAGTAATTCGAAAAGCGTGTTTGGCTAATGCGTCTGTCACAAGTGTCGTAACATAATTAGATAAGGGTTTGAATCCTACAACTGCCCAGTGTGTGTGTGGAGGGGGGTTAGTGTGTGTGCAAGTCTGTGTGAGGGAGATGTCCCTTTTGGCAACTGTGGAAGCACTCTACAGGATGCACATTCCCCTATCTCAGCACGGATGATGTCAGCACCCTATAAGTACAGCAGGAGAAGGGAAACCTCCCAGTAATTCAAATAGCACGCTCTTCTATTGCGTTTGTCACGAGTGTCATAACTTAATTAGGTAAGGGTTTGAATCCTGCCACTGCCCAGTGTGTGTGAAGAGGGGTTAGTGTGTGTGTAAGTCTGTGTGAGAGAGATATCCCTTTTGGCAACTGTGAAAGCACTCTACAGGATGCGCATTCCCCTATCTCAGCACGGATGATGACAGCACCCTATAAGTACAGCAGGAGAAGCGAAACCTCCCAGTAATTCGAATAGCGTGCTTGGCTAATACGTCTGTCATGAGTGTCATAACATAGTTACATAGGGGTTTGAATCTTGCAACTGTCCAATGTGTGTGGAGGGGGGTTAGTGTGTGTGCAAGTCCGTGTGATGGAGATATCCCTTTTGGCAACTGTGAAAGCACTCTACAGGATGCACATTCCCCTATCTCAGCACAGATGATGACAGCACCCTATAAGTACAGCAGGAGAAGAGAAGCCTCCCAGTAATTTGAATAGCGTGCTTGGCTAATGTGTCTGTCACGAGTGTCATAACATAATTAGATAAGGGTTTTAATCCTACAACTGCCCAGTGTGTGTGTGGAGGGGGGTTAGTATGTGTGCAAGTCTGTGTAAGAGAGATGTCCCTTTTGGCAACTGTGAAAGCACTCTACAAGATGCACATTCCCCTATCTCAGCACGGATGATGTCAGCACCCTATAAGTACAGCAGGAGAAGGGAAACCTCCCATTAATTTGAATAGCGCGCTCTGCTAATGTGTCTGTCATAACATAATTAGGTAGGGGTTTGAATTCTGCCATTACCCACTGTGTGTGGAGAGGGGTTAGTGTGTGTGCAAGTCTGTGTGAGGGAGATGTCCCTTTTGGCAACTGTGGAAGCACTCTACAGGATGCACATTCCCTTATCTCAGCACGGATGATGTCAGCACCCTATAAGTACAGCAGGGGAAGGGAAACCTCCCAGTAATTCAAATTGCGCACTCTACTAATGCGTCTCTCTCAAGTGTCATAATATAGTTAGGACGGAGTTTGAAACCTGTGAGTGTGTTTGAATGTGGAGAATTTGTGTGTGTGCAATTCTGTATGAAAAACATGTACTTTTTTGCAATCAGGAGATCACACTACATGATGCACATTACCCTTTCCAAACAGTGATGATGTCAGCACCCTATACATACAGCTGGAGAAGAGACACCTACCAGTAATCCGAATAGCGCAGTCTGCTACAGTATCACTCTCAAGTGTCATAAAATAGTTAGGTAGGGGTTTGAAACCTGCAAGTGTGTGTGTGTTTGGATGTGGGGAGTTTGTGTGTATGCAATTCTGTATGAAAATCATGTTAGTTTTGGCAATCAGGAGATCACACTACCTGATGCACATTACCCTTTCAAAACACTGATGATGTCAGCACCCTATAAGTACAGCCAGAGAAGAGGAACCCCCTAGTAATCCGAATAGTGCACTTCGCTAATGCGTCTCTCTTACCTGTCGTGACTTAGTTAGGCAGGGGTATGAATCCGGCAAGTGTGTGTGTGGGGGTAGTCGAGTGTGTGTAAATGCAAGTGTGAGAGAACAGATCCTTTTGGCAAATATGACAATACACCAGATGCTGCATATTCCCCCAGTAAACACAGAGGATGTCACCACACTATCAGCACAGCCAAACAGGGCTAGTTGGCCAGTAATGCCAATAGTGTGCTCTGCTACTGGGTCTATTACCATTGTCAGAGTACAGACAGGTATGTTTTCATAACCCACAACTGCCACGTGTGGTTGTGTCACACATTATGACCTTGTGTGGGTCTTAGTGCATAACAATGCATGCCATTGCCTAAACCAGCAATGGCAATGCACACATGATGTATGTGTGTGACACATACACATAAATACCTGTGACCTGCAGTAGTTACCATGTCTGACACATGCCTCGAGTGGATAAATGGTATTTTCAATGCATAACAATATGACTGTGTCTTACTGTGCATGGGCCGCACGCGGTATGTGTCTATACAGTGTGGGTGTATATGGTAAGATACCTACAGCAGGGGATACACATCTGGTCTGGGCCATATAGTCTACATGTAGTCAATGTACAGGTGCTGCATGTTCCCACCTGTTGTGGGAGTGGTAACATGTCATTCCACTGCAATTCAGTGACCACATGCTGGGAACCCTTCAACTAGTGTGTTGTAGCTACAGTAATGCTCACGCACAATGTTTGGCTGGATGCAGTCCAGCCATATAAAGATGGTTCTTGAGACTTGCATATTGCCAGTGTTGTTATGGAGGATAGGTGGGTTTCCTGTGTATGGGAGGGTTGTGTGTGCCAGGCTATGAACCAGACGGCCGTCTGACACACTGTTAGCTGCACATGAATAGGCCCTGATGCTTTGTGCTGTGCCAACAACCTGGAGGTGTGTGTATCTGTGGTGCCTTGGGATACCACCCCTCTGTCCAGTGTTACATGTGTAGGGGATGACAGGCATGGTATGAGGTATAACCTGGCAGTGATGGGATGCACCTGTTTGCCGTGAATCAGGACTCTGGTACTGCACAGACATTGCAGTTCACCGTGCTGAGGACAGTGTCCAGTGCATGCATCTTGCGGTGTACACTGCTGGTGTTGTGTAGCATCACTGTTAGTGTCCTATCCTGTGTGATACCCATGGAGGTGGCTATGTAATCCGTGTCCTGCAGCATACGGCAGAATGTGTGTATCAAGGGGCTTCACCAATATATATTGGGCCATGGGTGTCACATGCAAGCTGCCCCTCGCACATCATTGTGGCTTCCCTAGCATGTAAGCACACGTTGACAGCCAGTGGATACCCTATGAATGACATTGGAGACTGAGCAGAATGTAGGCATAGAACGCCCTTCCTACATATAGTGGTAGCATACCAGGTGAAGGTATGATGGCAGCCAAGATCAGGCTCATACTGGCCCATGCCACATGCTGAGAGATCCCTTCTATGTTCCCTATCATGTAGTCCAGGGAGGTATGTCTCAGGTCATCCATAGTGGCATGGTCAATGACTGAGTCATATGTGTCCATGCCTCTGACTGACCTGTATGCATGTGTTTTGTGGTGGACCATAGTGCCCCAGAGGCATATCACTGTGACCTTCACCATGTACAGCCTGTTGAGTGGGACCCCACTGCAGCGGCCAAGAGAGGTACCTGACACATCTGTAGCAGGTGTGTTGTGTAGCCCTACAGGCTGTGAGTGTGTGGCACACGGGATGTGTGTGCCATGTGTGACATGTGCGCTGTTCCGACGTAACATATGCCTGTGTGCCAGCTGTGGAGGTGTGTGATGCTCAGACAGAATGCTATTCTGAGTCCCCACATATGCCCCAGTGTGTTCAGCTTGCTGTCAGTGCGTGTCTATGTCTGACTGGTATTGTAGTCACTGTAGTATGACATGCACCTGACAGGGTATGGCATTACTGGGTTCAGAGTGCTCAGTCCCCAGATTGGCTATGTGGTGGCATCCCACACGTGTTGTACGTTCCTGGCCAAGGGTGATGGTTGACTGCATACATGTGGCAGCTGTGACATTGCCACATGACTCACATAAACCACAACTGGACCATAGAGGTGATTCACAGATAACCTTTGCACATGCTACCCTAGTAGTGTGATTGCCATGGTGAGTACCAACACATAGGGCCAATGGGGAACAACATACTGAAGGTGTGTATGTGTGGGTGCACTGCTACTGTTTCATAGCACTGGCATATATGACTGCACACGTGGGTAAATGCCAGGTAAGACATGTGCAATGTGTCACAGGCAACGTACATGCGAACAGGACAGACAGTGATGTTCTGCCATGTGTAAATTTGACATACGTATCGTACGCTATGCAGATGTCACTAGGAGTCCACAGAAGCACTGCAACTCTGCATTGCAGGTGGAAGCAGTGTTCCAGGGAACGCCAAGCGAACATGCATGCAAACAAAGCTACAGTAAGCAGGTCTGGAAGTAGTCCATTGTACAACAAAGAAGGGGTAACACTAACAGTAGGTAACAGTGCAAATATGTAGGCACTATCAACATGTACCCAGGAATGCACAGCGCAGATGCCCATGGTAGAACTGATATTATGTCATAGATAATTGTGATTTGGATTACATTGGTACTGCACACATATCAACATGCGCAAACATCCACATTGCATACTCGTTGTGGGCAACTTGCTACCATTAGTGTACATGCCCATCATTGCATATCACTACTTGCATTAGCTTCCCCCCTGTGCTACCCATGTATGTGGCTATCTGTTGACATCCTTACCACCGGTATGCAATTATGTGCAGCTGTTACACTTTGGTACGTACTATGGGTGCAGATAACAATTCAGGACAGTCATACGGTTACTGCATCAGGCATGCTGGGATATACACACAGTCATATCAGCACACTGTACTGTTACCAACATGATACTACTAATACACTTCTATGTAGTCACCCTGTGCATCAGCAACGTGTTTACCTGTTCCTGCACTGATGTTGGAGATTGCAGGAGGTGGCACAGTTTCATCATATGCACCGGGTGTGAATTAGGTATGCCTGAGTCTGCCACTGATACCACCAATTGACATGTGTGTGTATGTGTGTTGGTGAGGGTCAGCAGTACAGGGTGGGGCACTGTTGGTGCAGTGTGTGCATGTATGTTGTAGCCCTAGGTGTTAACATTTCACATGTGTGTATGCACGCACACAGTTCCACCTCATGGCTGGCATATACAGGGGTTTGTGGACAGCCACAGACTGCACCTGGCAGGTCATACAGATCAGTGTCTGTGGGCACGGACACGGTACCTGTGCCTGGCAGAGGTGCTACGGACCGTATCCGGTACTAAGCCAGACTGGGTACTGTCATCAGAAGCGGGAGTGTGTTGACTGGACACAGGTCCCTGTTGGGACTGTCCAGAGCCACGTGCACGTGGTGTCCTGGGGCGTTCCGATGACAGCACAGACCCAGCATTGCTGGGGCTGCTGCTGGCACTATGGGGGCATGCGCGGGCCTGTTGTTGTCCGCGCCGACTGCCAGCTGCTGCTGTTGCTGGCATACGGCCACATCGACGCCGCAACTGCCCACCATTGCCCTGCCTCATGGACATTTGGTTGTGGAACTGCTGTAATATGTCCCCACAACGTCTGTCTATGACATCGGTGAAAGTACGGATAGCATCCACGATGTCACGCATACTGTCAGTCATGGCTGTGCGACATGCTCTCAGCTCCCTCAGACCCTGTCTGGTGTACCTTTCCATACGCGACTGTGCCTGCATGACAGCCTGAAACATAGCTGAGGTTGACAGGCCTCTTTGGGCACGTCTGCCAGAGGCAGTACGCCCACGGATGCTCTCACGAGAACCCATGGGCAACTGTCTGTGTGGTACCATCGCAGGACCCTGCCCTTGGCTGCTGTGTGGGGATGCATGTGCCACAGATACCACATTGCCCTGTTCAATGCCCACTGTATCCTGTCCATCACCTAGGGACAATGGTGACAAAAGATGTACTGGCAGGATGACTATGCGCAATGATGGGGTTGACAACTGTGTACTGTCAATTGGCTGACCAATGGTGGACCCTGACACACCTTCCTGTACCATTACACAGATATCATCATTACCAGTACCTGTGGCACCAGATTCAGGTTCCCTGCTGCAGGATACCAGAGCAGCACCAGAACCTGTGGGAGGAAGACAGGAAACACAGTTTACAGCGTCCACACAATGTTACCAGTGATGCACTTATGCACACATGCACACATGCACACATGCACACATGGACACAGGCACACGTGCACACATGCACACATGCACACATGCACACATGCACATGCACACATGCACACATGGACACATGCACACATGCACACAGGCACACATGCAGCACACATGCACACATGCACATGTGGACATGTGTACACATACACACATGCACACATGCACACGTGGACACAGGCACACATGCACACATGCACACGTGGACACAGGCAAACATGCAAACATTCACACATGCACACATGCACACATGCACACGTGGACACAGGCACACCTGCACACATGCACACATGCACACCCCACAGTATGCACACAGAGCACTAGTGAGTTACACTAGTATTACTAGCACTATCAGGACTATTATAGGTATTGTTAAACACACTCACCAGCATGGATGGCCTGCCTTGCTGTAACCCCGGAGGGACCTGCAGAAATGAGGAGATTAATGTCAGTGGGCACAACTGTGCCATTGATACTGCATATGATACAGTGCAGTAGTACACCAGTTGCCTTTCACACGTCAGCTGCTGATATTGCCAATATCACACATGCACAATTACATAGTATGTTGACAGCTACATACCACGGACACACCTTACACATGCATAAACTAACAGTGTACAGAACAGTCAAGTGTACATATGGCATATTACCTGCACGCTCCATGTCGTGCTGCTGTGTGGATCCAGCCTCCATCATGATGCAGGTGTATTGCTGTTGCTGTTCCGGGGCTGGAGCCACAACACTTAGGAGTAGCCCCTCCAGTCTGGTGAGGGGGGGATGTGTGGCCACCCCACCTCCTGTGGCAACCTGTTGCCTGTGGATATCCGACGCACGCTGACGGACATTTCTGATTAAATCACTGCAGTGATGTCGTACCTGCTCATATGTCCTATTATGCGTGCCAATGTCATTTACCCTACGGACAAGGTCCTGCCAGAGTGCAGCCCTCTCCTGCTGATTCTGGCTGGTGTGGGAAAACAGTATGTCATACTCCCGCACCAGGCTCTGGTGTATCTCCTCATCTTCCGCTGCAGAGTAGGTGGGATTACGCTGATGCGCCATCTCCCTGGAAGAGAACACAAACAGGATATCAGCAGACTATGTCAGCAATATATGGCACACATACTATACATGATACTCCAGTGTAGTGATATACTACTACTCCCATATGTTGCATGTGTGTGTCTCATGGTGGATACACAAGTACATGGCCAGATATCAGTGCTCAGCCAACACCTATGCAACAATACCTGCCACATTCTATACAACATAGTAGCATGCCCCATCGGTCAGCATACTGCGACAGGTCCAATGCACAACCTCACTCTGGGGGTTCATACCAAGGTACTGTATGTGGAACGCCTTCCACTAGTGTGATGTGGACACAAGTTACTCTGCCTGGATATACATATCCCACCACCGCCACCAGCACAGTAGACTACTTTGATATGTATGTGATTAGACAGTTATTCACTTGTTAGGACTGAGATGGCATCCATGCAGCCCATTGGGCCAGTGGAAGCCACAACCCACACTGCTGACCCCTTTGCGAATGCTTACCATGGACATCCCACAGATTGCATGGAACTTGCACACACATTTCTAACCCAGACCCTATGCACAAAGGTTAGGCATCCTGTCCGGTGGACCCCAGCCAGAGGCAGATTGTATAACAATAGCAGGAGGCTACTGCAGGAAAGAGCAGATTCACATTAAGGGAAGGCATCTGTGGTCAGCACTGGTAATACGCTGCGGTCTCTCATAACAACGGCCATGGCCTACTCTGGGAGGGAAATGGCCACAAACACTATAGATAACCACAAGGCCTTCTTCAGTTATGTTACACATATGGACCAAATGCCTCAGATATGCTCTGAGTTAATACACACCTACTTAACATTCACCGAACACACAGATATTGGCAACATTCTTGCAGACAGGTTCGGTGCACGTATCTCCCCTCCTTCTCCCCCACAAGTTGAGATACTTATCACAGCTGAATGTAACCTCCCTATAATCTCACATGTCAAGATGAGGGCCGCCCTCAGCAAAGCAGAACACACAGCATCACTGTGACCTGATGGTATCCCTGGATGTGTGCTACGTGCACTGCAAGAGGACATACAACCGCATATAAGACAGATATTTAACCTTGGCCATACTACAGGATATGTACCTGAAGACTGGCATAAAGCAACAGTGGTCCCACACCACTAAGGAGGCACCTCTACTGACCCTGGGAACTACCGCATCATAAGCATAACCGGCCTGGTCTGCTAAGCTATGGAATTATTCAGTATGGGACTCATATACAGCGATATTGGGTACCTGCAGACACTTGTTCCCGGCCAGTTTGCCTTTGTGATGGGCTGATCCTGCCTTTAGAACCTGGCTGACATTTCTAAACAGTCACTACAGCCATTGATGAGGGCAACACACAGACAACTGCTGCCAGGATCATGGCCTAACACTGACTGACATGTAATGTATAGTCATTCCCTTTTGGTGGAACTACGTACACACAACATATCATATGGACATACCTATAGATACAGAATTATGACACTTTTGGAGGGTTCACAGTATGCAGACTATTAACCTGCTACTTTACATTACCTGTGTTTGTTGCAGCTGGTTGCGTTACCACTACTTCTGCTTCCTGCTGCTGCTGGCACAGCTTGCTACTGTCACTGCTGACAGCTTAGACTCAGTGTGTAGCGTGTGCATTTTTTTTTTCTCTCACTCTCTGTCTCTGTCTGTCTCTCTCCCCTCGGTCTGCTTCCAGACAGTGCAATGAATGTATTGCACGTGTGGAGTGTTAGTACAGGATGCTTTTGTAGGTATCTGCATAGGTCCATGTGATGGCCTCTTCACCAATTGTAAGTCAGCATTTGCTAATTGCATGCAGCCAGTTGTGTACTGATTGCAGTTCTCACTGTGATTTCAGGATAGTGCTATAAAAGGGTATGTGAGATAGGCGTTGCCCTTTCAGATTGTAAGGGTGGGGACCATGCTGGTATGCTGTGGACACTGTTCTGTGAGTGTAAAGGTTAGTATCTCTCTCATGATTCAGTCTGTGTTGTAGATTCACATTTCTCCATTCCTCTCTCCTGTTCCCTGTAGTAAGTGTGTATGCACAATGACACCTACAAATATATATATATATATATATATATATATATATATATATATATATATATATATATATATATATATATGTAAATATACATACATTTATATATGTACATTAACTGACATTATTACCTACTAGCTACCAAATAGCATGGTTGTTTCTGTTCACACACTACTATTATGGAAATCCACTAGTTTTGACAGTAATTCTAAATGACATGCTTTGTGTACTACACATCCTATATTCCCTTTACATTCATTCCTACTATTACATGATATATTTATTTTAGCACAATGTTCTTGTATAAGAGTCATGGCTTAGTGGTAGGTTATGCAGACGACCGTTTCCAAGGTCCTGGGTTTGGGAATAACAGAGGGATTTTATTCTGCTTTTGAACTGACTACAGGACCTGTCAATCAGAGTGACTAAGGCACTTTTAAGCAGTTGTAACCAGGTTAGTGCTGGTTTGTGTGGAGCTCACGCATGCGCACTGGCGTTCAGCTCCGCGCACACCCGCTTACAACCACTTAACAGTGCTTACACTGGCGCACACCCGCGCTATTTTCTTTGAAAGAAATGAAAATGGGGAGACAGGAAAGTGGCGAAAAAGGGGTCACAAAGAGGGTAAGACAGTAGGGAAACATGCTTGGGATTTGCAGGAGGGATGTAGGTAAGGCCCATAGCTGCCCATTTCTTCATCAGCAACAGCTGTGCATATGTATGTAATTTGGTGTGACATTTGAAACCTTCCACCCCTGAGAGAGGTGTCAGGACAGCAATAATACTTGTTGTACAGCCAATTGTAATTGATAGTTTCCATGTCCAGCAGACATATGTGCAGAATGGGCAGCTATGTATGGGGCGTAATTTTTTTGTGGGTACAGAGTGCCCTTTTTTTTTTTTTTTTTTTCAGGTGAGAGTGGTATGTCAGGTGAAGGATGTCGGTATAGCTGGGGAGGTAGGTTGGGTAGGTCAACAGACAAGACAAACAAGAAGCATAGAGGGGTGGTGTATGACACGTGTGGGGGGGTTACACAATTGACGGGGACGGAGGTTTGGATATCCAGAGCCCATGAGCCCACAGATGGCAACAGTGGAACTGATATCCCCACCCATGTTCAGTTGCCACTGTTCCTTCACTGCCCAGGATGGGACTGTGCTGGGGGCTGCGTAGGCCGGGCAACATGCATGCCCATAAGTTGTGCCACATGTGCCTCAAGCTGGCGTAGGGGCCTGAGAACAGAGTCCTGGATCTCCCTACGCACCACAGTCCGGACGCTACAGAGGGTGAGTGGTGCTTCTCATCCGGCCATACTTGCAGAGGGGGGACAAGCCCATCCCCTGGAGCGCTTCCACCAGCAGGTGGCACAGGGCTAACGGAGGAGGGTCCAGACTGGGCACTAGTGCCAGGTGCACTCGCCAGCTGAGGTGGGAGAGGTGGGTCTGCTGGAACCCGCCTTCCCTGTCATGCTATGTTTTGCATTATGTCATGACAGTTTGGGTTAGTAACATATAATACCATTTACAATTAGTTGTAACAGCATGCATTAGTATTCCCATTAACCAAACACCCAGATATTCACACCATTGAACAGCGAGCATAACACATGCATAATTTGAACAGCAATACACAGTCCAACAACATGCAGGGTTGATTGATGGCAACAGGCCATCAGGTTTGGATGTATGAACAGGGCAGATGCATCAACGGACATGCAAATATTTATGACCCAACAGGACAAATGTCCAGGGGTGTTAATTGTGATTGCACATACCATTTTCACGTGGAATGGGTTATATGTGGTTATAGGGTGGGATGAAGAAAATAATATTAACACCTTCGAATACCAATACACATGCTGTACATTTCTAATAGCTGCACATATATACACACTACTTTTCTAACTACAGTTTCCTATATGATAACTACTTCAATTTGGTGATAGGACTGTTACTGCTTCATCAATATACATTTTATTGTTCTTCATACACATTCATACCTGGCTTTGTTCAGCTACATCATCCTGCTACATTTGCTTTATATATCTATAGACAACTGTGGATGTTTGGTATGTCAGACAATCATACTATCTGCATATTGGAGACTGAGAGCAATATATCCAGATTTTGGGATACACATTCCAGCTGCAGCAACACTTTGAACAGATTTCGCTGTTTGGTTTTGCTTCTCACATGCATTTCATTCTGTACTGACTGCAGTATACTTTATTCAGGGGTTATTACTACTTTATTGGTGGATTCATAACACTTTCTCACACTCTCTCACTTGTTTTCATTTTACTATTCAGGATGGTACTTACTTCTAGGCTTTTTTGACATGTTTTACCTGTAGTTATTACAATCCTTTCCAGCAGTCTCACTTCTGTCATGTTTCAGTATTTCAACAGGGGTATATTTCACACATGTGATTTGCTCATCTTCTGCAGCTGTACTTTTCAGCCTGCTGCTGGTTGTGTACTATTATATTACAGGTGGTGACTCTTTATTTCAGACTTTATTTCAGACATTTTAATCTTTCTGTTTGGATTACAGACTGCAACACACTTTTGTAATCAAGCAATACTTACAAACACTCTTACACTTGTTACTTGCACATTCTATTACTTAGGGACTACACTGCACTCTTTTGTTAACTGTCATACTTTTATATTTCTTTACAGTTACTGGGAGAGGATTACTGACCTGCCTGGTGGCGCAACCACACCAGCCTATCGCCATAGGCTCTGTGGTTCGCAGAACGGACACCTGCAGCTGTAATATAAATGAAGTAATATTGGAATACACATCTCCATAATATCAGCTAGTTTAATTTCTTACATACATAATTACATGTAACTTAGTAGTGGGGCGTTGGGCATTTGCCAGGCCTCCTGGATCCAAAGATTCAATTGGTCCTGCTTGCATCTCTTCAGGTCCGC